>NC_073702.1:89819648-89954648 GCF_023634085.1 Falco cherrug | reverse complement strand
ATTTTAAGAGAGATTTGTTATCTTTCTTATGTTTCTAATTTCTTGTATTTTGAAGTATGGCAAAAGTTTCTGTATTCTTCGTGTCATCACACAATGAGATGATGTTTCTTTTACGTATCCTGCATGAAATGGGGAGTCTAGCACACAGCTAGAGCGGCTTATACAGCGTGGCTGTAAGGATTGTAAGAGGAATACTAATGCAGACCCGTCACTGCTTCTACTGTGGATGAGGGGACAAGTGGTGCAGCCACAATGAAAGAGTTACTTTTACATTCTTGACCGTTTACCGAGCATTTGGGATTTAAATTAAAACAAATGATTTAACAAGTCCTTCATAAAGATCCTCTTTAAGTTCTCAGCTTAAAAACATGATTTAGGAGAAAACATGTGAAAAGTGGAGTTTCTTACCTGTAGTTAACCTGGAAAGCCGGGATTCTCAAACTTCTCTAACTATGGTTCACATCTTAAGAGGCAGCCTATCTTGTGTGCCACTTCCCCTGCCAATCAGTATCCCATTTGTCATCAGACAGCATCCCTGTGGCAGTGGCTGCGATTGCTTGCGTGGAGAAGCAGTATTAGAAGGGTTGTGGTTTGTTGTTTGGATTTTGGTTTGTTTTGTTGGAGTTTTTTTAGTAGTCCTTGATGTGATATATTAGTGGGGGAAATCTGAACGTCTTTCTTGGCTGTGCCTTTAAACCGCTGTTGTGTCAGCAGTTTCTGTGCCCCCATGCATGGTCCCATTCCACCAGACCCTCATCTGCCTGGCTTTCCTGCTGGCTCTTCTCCTGCCGGCTCCTTACTCCCTCTCCTATACCCACTGCAGCTGCTTTAGAGGAGCTGCTGCATCACATCTTACCAGCGTCTCTCTTTGTCAGGATGGCACTTGGTTTTATTCCCTGCCTCTCTTCAGAAATTAATTCCCAATACAGACAAATAAGCAGTGTGTGCCTCCGTCTCCATCCCAGTTTCTTCTGTAAGGATCTGGGCTGCTTTGCCGCGAGTCTCTGACTGTCTGAGAGAGAAATCTGGAAACAAAACAGGTGAGTCAACACCGTACAACCTGCCAGCTTACCACAGACAACCAAGTGGTCTGCAAAGCCACGTCTGAAGGAAGAAAATAACCACAGCCTGATAGCTAAAAATGCCCTGAAGGGCTGTTGATGATGATGTCAGGGCTCTGCGAATACTCGCCTAGGTGTTGGTCCATACCAGAAAATGAGAGATGAGCTGCCCACTCTCAGACCTGTGCTGAAAAGTCCTTTGATACTTGGTTTCTCTGAAGACGCAGGCTCTAGGGGCCAGGAGGTCATGCGGGCAGGCATAGCTGAAAGGTCCTGCAAACACAACATGAAGGGCAAGAACCACAAATTAATTGGTTTTATAATTAACGTTCTCTTTTAAGCACATCTCTTTCTTAATTTTGTACTGCGTGGGATTGTCGTACTGGAGAGCCTCGGGCAGGTGGGAGTCTCTGCTGACCTTACTCCTCGGCAGCCGAAGCAGGGTGCCGCGCTCGTACAGCCACATGGGGCAGGGCCTGCGCTGAACTGTCCTAACGAGCGTCTGCAGGATGGCTGTCCCCATCCGCGTAGGAGCACATTTTGTGTTGGGATTTCCAGCTTTGTTTCCACGTGTGCCAAACCCGTACGAGATAAGTGAAACACCTGGGAGACACATGTGGTCACGCAGTCATTGCCTTAACATGGAATGCAAGCGCGGAGCAGAGCACGCTGTGCTCGTCTCGGCTGTGTCTGCTGGGGCCCGACCCGGCGTGGCCTGCGCCGCCGTGCTTGGCCCTGGTCTGTATCAGACCTTGACGAGGAAGAAAGCGCTCACTCCTCCTTCTCATCCTTCTCCAGCACAAAACTGGGGGTGGATTTTTTCCAGTGGGGAGAGTCTTTGCCACCTGGCAGCTCTTCATCCTCTGAGTTGGAGAGCCCTTTTTGTTGCTTAGCCAGGAGGGATTGTTTCAGGCTGCAGCTTGAGTATCTGTCCAGGCTACAGTCACTTCAGGCGAAGGACCATGTCTCCTGCTGCCGTGTACCAGGGCATGCAGACAGGTGGGCATTTCCTTCCTGCAGGCTGGTGGTAAGGCCAGGGAGATCCAGTGGCTAAGCACCGGGCGACGCAGGCACCAGTAAATGTGGAAGCGCTCATGGCTTTCACGGAACAGGAATAGCGCTGAGTGGGCGATGTATGCTCTCTGTTAGACCCCAGCTCGTGACACTGTTTGACTCCGTTAGACACGCTGCTGACTCTTCAGTGAAAGTCCCTGGTGCTTAGGGTTGCAAACAGAAGTTTGGAGAAGCCGCCCTGGCTTTCCTAGGGCTTCCGTGGCCGTGGGTGGCTGCAAGGAGCCAGGCTTGGGCTTTCCCTGCCCGAGTCCCTTCCCGGCACGGACCGGGAGGCACGGAGTCCCTGGTCCCTGGGACGCAGCCTGGGATGCAGAGGTGTCCCTTCCCCTGCTGCCCTGGCATCTTCTGCCCTGCATTAGGAAAAGGGTGCCTGATGGAAGTGGGCTGTGGGAGGGGAGCCCAGGTTGTGTCGCGTCGCCCTCCAGCCTGCGGGCAGCCCCTTGAGGGGGGGGAGGGGAGCCTCTGGCCCTGGGCCAGGCGGGAGCTGAGATTTTCAACGTTCATCAGCCAGGGAAAGGGTCTGGAACTGGCTGAAGCTCTGCATTTCCAGTGCCAGCTGCTCGTGATTTGACTAGAAACACTTCTCTAAGATGTGTGAAAAAATAGAAGTTATTAAAATCCCTGGGTTGCTGACTTCCATTTGAATCTGAGTAGTAACACTTAATATCCAGTAATTTATGTCACTGGTGGCGTCACCTCAGCCCTTGGTCTTTGCACTCAAAATGAAAACGTAATCACACCGTGTTCTTGTAGTTTAGTGGTACGTTGCAAAACTGTGAGGAGAGTCAGTGCTCCGGCGCCCTAGGCTCCGACGGCGCGTCTGCCATCGCTGGCAGGGTGTGAGAGTCACCCCTGGAGAAGGGGCTTCGCAGCACCCACCGTACAAAATACACCATCTCAAAACAGCCTGTGGGTGCCAGGGTTTAGAGAAAACAGGGTGCAGAGGTTCAAGTAAGAGGAATGAGCTGTACGATGGACTATAAAAAATCACATAATCTAATATCATCGATCTCCCATCTTCTGCTGCTGTAATGGCCCGACACTGACCGGTGACGGGAAGGATTAGCTTGCTTTCTCCAGGGCTGTACTTGCCCGTGTTGTGCCTGACCTGTTATGGGTGAAATAGTTTTGTCTGTACTTCCAACAGTGTCTTCCTCCATTGCAAATTCTTCTGTCATTGTGTTGTAAGGTGTCTATCATCTTGATATCCAAGTGCCAAATTAAAATGCAGAATTATCACATAATGCAATTAAATTAAAAACAAAGAAGCCTAGTTTACAAATCTCTAATCTAAATTTAGCTCTTTTTCAGTTACTATTTCACTAATTGCAAAAACAACTATTTGGGGAAAAAAAATAAAAATTGCAGCTATCAGATATTTTGTTATCTGACCACAGGGTATGAAGTGTTTTTAATTGTTTTTCTGATTAACTGCAAGCTCCCAAATTCAAGTAGAAGCATATTTGTATTTTCCATATGAGATCCTGTACCTTACCAATGGATGAGCACATTTGTGGTACTGTATAAGGATTAATGAAATAAATAAAAAAACAACCAAAAACCTCTGCTGCTGCTGATTGACCACTGATGGTAAATGTAATTGAATTAGCAGTGCACTAAAATAAATGTAGACAAAATAAATATAGACAAGAAAATCTGGTGAAAGCTTCTGTAATGTTTTAGATTAATAGGCATACAGAATTCTTCACATTTTTTATTACGTTGTCCCTAGATGAATTCAAAGTAATTGGGGTGGTTAATTTTATTTACACAGAGCCGTTCACAGCGCATTAAATAATAGAGATAATTGAACAAGAATTGTCAAGTGTGTACTGATATCAGACATATTACAGAAGGGAATGTGCATAAAACTTCATTTCTATGCAGCCATTGTTTATGGTAATTAAGTACACAGATTTATCCCTTGGTTGCCTTCCAAGCTTATGGCAACTGCTATTGTTGTGCTCCATTAATATGTAATCAGGAAATAGTTTAATTTTCTAATCTGCAGTTTGAGAATTCACTTTCTAACAACTCTTAATTACTGCATTGCCCTAATGATGCTCATGGTTAGGAAAACTGAACCAATAAACTCCATGGAAGAAGCCAGAGGGGATTATACTTCCAGAGGTGGTGCTTACTTAATAAACTTGTTATGCCTTCACCAGAGGGAGCTCAGTGTCCTTCAAAAGCAACTAATTTTATATTTCAGAGTTGTACGTACCCACGGTGCGAAGAGTTAACGTACGGTGTGCGGCAGGGGTGGCTGTAAATTTGATTCACTAGAGAACCAGATAAGCGATGCTATCACCGTTTTGGTATTTTTCCCACTGTATACTAATTGTGGAGTTTAATTGCACAGGAAATAATGCAGGTGGTTTAATCTATTGTTTTAAACTGTCCTCTTGGGTTTATTTTTGTCAAGTTTGTATTCTTTCATTAGCCACATTAGCTAACCGCAGTATCGCCAAATCTTGCGCAGGTAGATAAGCGCTGTGTATTGACAGCTATCTTTTATTTGCTCTTTTCAGGGTGAATCTGAAACAGTAAAGGGTTTGGGGGCTTTTAATCATTCCCGTTCTCCGCTGGTCCGTCGTTCACCTTGATTGTGGTTCCCCTGCTGCTGCTTTACCCAGGCTGCTCTGAGGCCGACACTGAAGCTCCTCTGGGCCTGTGGCGCGGCCGAGGTGGGAGCAGGGCCGTGGCGATGTTGCACCCTGTCGGTGCGGACCCCGCGCAGGGGCCCCGGACTCTGCGGGCGAGATCTGAGGAAGGGGGTCAAGGCTGCCGAGGTCTGCGGCCGCTGTAGTGTCCGATGGCCTCGGGGGCTCCCCTGGGCACAGGTGGCCCTCAGGGCGGGGGGCTTGACCAGCTCCGCGTTTTTAATGGCAGTGACTGTGCCCTGAGAGCCTTCTGCACGTGTTTGTCTTCTGGGTCTGGGGTGCCGGGCGTTTCTCCCCACCCATACCCAAGGTCAGCACCGCAGGTGCTCCGTGTGGGGCAGGATCCCATCTCCCAGCCGCTGGCTCACCTCCCCTTTTGCAGCCCTGAGCTTCCTTGTCAATGGGACTAATTACACAGTGAACCAAACAACAAACATTAGAAACCCTGTAAACACATATGTTGTGTCACTGCAAATTAACTCTTACCAATCGAAAAAGCAGCTTACGCTTTGTTGCCACATGTGAAAGGAAAGTCACATGTATTAATTAGTTAGCATTTTACACGGCTTTGAAGATATAAAGGATTGAGGTTTGTAAGAGGGAAACATTTGAATTTATTAATAGAAAAGGAAAAAGGTTGAGCTAAAAAAGTACAGGCACAAAAAGAGGGTTTAAATAGTTGATTTAGGCTCTAACAGAATGAGATTTTCTCTCCTCATATTAAATCTCATCCCGGGATGAATTTGCGCTGTCTTTTTGCTGAAGTATTTCATACTGTCCTCTGGCATTTGCCAGTGTCAGGGCACTAAAACTGGCATCCCAGGAAATGTGGGTTTCCTTGTAGAGGTGTAGAATAATGTGGATGTAGCAAAACACCTGGAAGGTGTATAGCGTTCCTGTGTTATACACACCTGTGCAGGGACACGTGCGCTATGTCTGAATTTAGTGTGGTCCAGTATGGTATGTTGCAGTACCCAAGTACGTATTTAATTAAACCGTACAAGTTGTCTAACATTGGATAATCAAAAATAATGCCAGTCGGGGCGTGTCTGGCTGTGTACTGTTTGAGGCATAAAATGCACAGGATCTTTATAGCCGAGCCCGTGTACAAACGAGGGGAGACAAAAGGCGCTGGGCCATGAGGTAGCTGCGAGCCGGGGCTGCTGGTGTCAGGACGGCAGCTTCCCTCTGCCTCCTCCTTATCTTCAACGTAGTCAACAGCTGTGGTGAGCCTGTGCCTTACAGCTATATTATCCAGAAGCCAGGTCTAGAATATATTTTTTTCCTTGGGTGGCAGCAGTATCTGGCTGGTTCCTTGGACAGCTTCGGGGCTGGCCGACTGACACCATTGTTAGCCACGCTCGTGGCTGTGAAACTGGTTTTTGGAACCGTCTCAGGGTCAAGTTGCCAGTAAACTGTCTAGGTTGCTTTGTGTTTCAGGATGCGCTTTTTTTTTTTTTTGGCCTTTTTTTTTTTTTTTTTTTTTGCCTTCTCTCACCTATTTGAATGATGAAGAACGCACTGGCTGTCAGGTTAACACAATAAGTCTCTATGCCCATTGCTTGTGATTATCATGCATAAGGGTGACTTGTTTGGGGTATTCCTGTGTCTACTGTATTGCCTCAAAGGACAGGTCATCGACTGATTAGTAACCTCTTTGCATAATTTCCCCTTGTGAACTCATTCAGGAATGAGTTTTCTACCTATGCTGTTGCATTAAAATCTGCATAGAAAGACAAAAAGAACTTCTACCAGAACAAGCCGTTCCACCCAGAGATAAAGCGTGAATTCACGGGGCTGAAAAATGGAAGCAAATAGATAAATATGTACGTATCATCAGGATATTTTTTTTTCCTGCCCTAGACACAAACGAAGGTGCAGATGAGATTGTCTGCTCCATTTGGTTACCATCTCGCTACTCAGGCTTTCTCAGGCCGCTCGATCACAGCTGTACTCACAGAAATGGTTTTTAGGTTTTTAACCTGGGAGATGCGCTCGTCCGTTAGGTTCCCGGTGAGTAGACATATGAAATACAGCGGTGGCATCCAGAAACGTTACAGCAAAGCACGTGCATTCTGAAAAAAAAAAAATTTCTCATTACACGTGGGGCGACTTGGAAATACTGCTGTCATCCAGGCTGTTAGCATATACATACAGGGCCAAATCCTGCCGTGGCAGAGGCGGAGGTGGCTTGCCTGAAATAAATGAAATTATCTCAGTTTCAGAGCAGAGGGAGATCTAATCTTACGCTCCCTGTTTCCATTCATAACCACAGCTTCCAAGCTGGAGCGCGTGGGGACGCTTCCAGGCAGAGGGCTTTTGTACGGAGTGGTGAGGCAGGGGCCGGGAGGGACCCCCAGCGTCAGCCCCCCCCCCCCGCTGCCTCCCGGTAAATCCGCTGCACCTGTACCGGTACCGGCGCCGTTCTGGTGGGGAGCGGGTGTCCTGCAGCAGGGCTGTGCAGCACCCACCGCCACAGGGGTGGGGGTGGCCAACATTCAAAGCAGCCTCGGTGCCCCCTGGCCTCCCCGCACCCAAAATGTTTCACCTTTGCGCATTTAAATATGATTTCTGCTTAAAGTCAAACTGCTCATCATCACCCTAGTTTGACTAAAGATTTAAGCTGACGTACGTGAGCAGCATAGAATACGTTTCTTGCTCAGAAACACAAACAGCTAGCCAGGCTCTAAGTATATTATCAGGCAAGTTCTTTCAGAAACGTATTGCTAAAGAAGCTTAACATTAATTATTGTAACTTTGGGAAGATTACATCCACACTAGCCTTGTAAGAAGCAGCATACACTTCTTGACCTCCAATGCTAGAGCTTTAAGACACAAGAATGGCATTTTACCAACTTTAATGGGATAACCAGTATTAATCTTTCAGCAGTAAGGGAAGAAAAAGTGTTTAGAGCATAATACCCTTCTGAGTTCTGATAGAGGCTGCCTGTTGTTTGTACTGCAATCATAATTCATTTGTTTCTCTCTCTTGTTTTGGTTTTGTTTTCTTAATTATTTAAGGAGAAAATCGTACTAGATTTTTTTTTTTTAAGCTAACCAATTTACATATTGGCTTCTAGCCCCAGCCGTTCTTTCTGTTTGAATGCCAACTTTTTTATGTGGTCTCTGTTTTTAAAATTTCTTGCCAGCAATATTTGTGAGAGCTCTGCTGTACGTCTAGTAAAGAAAAGCAGGAGAAGTCGCAATTGCCAAGTTGCAGACCTTCCAAAATTAATGGATTTCCTTCACTTCCATTGAATACGCAGCCTGCGAAGTGGAGAGAAAAAGATGTACAGTGTGAATGGGAGCTAATATTCCCTTATCGTAGCTGTAGTGCTTGGGAAGCACTGTGGTGCCTGGCTGTGCTGAGGTCAGTTATTTACCTTTCATAAATACGGAGTCAAAGTTAGGGTTTCACAAGGCATTCTCTAATTAAAAATTACGTTGATGCTGATGCGTGGTTCGTAGAATCCATAATGATCCGCTCCCAAATAAAGAAAATGCAGCAGGATTTCAAGCACATTTCTATTTACATAGTTCAGCGCATGAGATTGCTGGATTATGATTAATTTTAATAGCTACATTAAAAAATACATCTAACATCATTCTTAATTAGAATAATCTCTAAAGCCAGTTAAATGTTTCAGAAGACAAACAGTTTAATTAGCTAACCTACAGAGGCTCCCCTCCCCCAAATGTGCAGTAGTCTTAGGCTTGGTGTTAGCCTTTCAAGCAGTCTTAAACAATCGGATGAAAAGGGATTTTAGGAAGATTAGAGGACGGGATGCTTTAGACGTTGTCCGTTAATCATGAGATATGCACCATCTACAAAGTTTCACAAAGAAATGAGAATTTAAATAAAATTTACTTTGGTTATCTAGTTAGCATGAATTACAAGCTATAACATCCAGTGATAAGACTATTTAATAAATGTATTCTTTTAATTGTCGATATGAGCAAAAGTACATGCTGGGGTGTAGTAGCAAGTGATATACCAGATTAACATTCTGAAAGGGACAATGCTTTTTTCCCAGAAACCAGGCCTTTGTTGAACTATCCCAGGGTGCCACTAGAATTTTTTTTTTCTTAAGGGATTCAAACTAAAACTTCAAATAGAATTGTTAGAATTGGATCTTCATTTTCTCTCCTACCCATCTTCAAAGAATTCTGAAAAAGATCTGGGGTAGGTTTTTTAGCTTGGTTTCTATTTATTTATATTTTTTTTAATTTAAGAAAGATTGCTAACTTTTTTTTTTTTTTAGACATAGGGAAGTCTGAACAATTGATACCTTCCTCCCCTCCACTTCTGTGCTTTCTGCTTGATTTCTTCTTAGTTTAAAATTAGAGCAGTTTTTTGGAGCTAAAAAAAAGTCTGCTGGGAGGTAATAGGTGCTTACAAAGCTTTCTTCTGAGTGACCTAAACAAATATTTTTCCTGGAAGATTTGTCATCATCCTCTTTACTCTTGAAGCCAACAAATTTAAATTTCTCACCTAAATTAGTCTCGGCAGCAGCAGCAAAATGCCTCTGGCCTAGATTGAGGTGGTCTTCTTTTAAATAAGTTCCCCTGCTTTCAGTCCCTATCTACACACCCCGGGGGGAACTGTTTACCTGGCTGGGAAGCAAAGGGCAGCTCTCAAAGAGGAGACACTGACCCTTATCTAGCCTTTAACATGAGCAAAGAATTGCCAGTGTTGCTCTTGCTCCTTCCGCTCAAGTCCCCTGAATTTGTGACAGATATTCATGGTGCCTGGAGCCTCTCGGGGGGTGGGGGGGTGTGTGTGCAGATGGCAGCAGATCACCTCCTTTTAGCAGGGGCAGCAGCTGAAGCCAACGTGGTACCTGCCCTGCACCCTGGGAGAGGTGTGCGCCCAGTGCCTCCTCGCTACAGAGCCCATGTGCGCACTCAAGGCAAAAAAAAGAAAGAAAAAAAGAGAGGGGGGCGAACCAGTTCTGGGTATCTCCAAGTTGGCCGATGTGACCCTGTGCCACCTACCAGTGTGCTGGCTGTGACCCAGCGGTGTGACGCTCCAGCCAGCTGAAAGCGATGGCTGCACTCCCCCCTGCCCCCCCAGGGCAGCTGCCTGGTGGGGACCACATGGCACGGGGGGAGATCTGCCACACACCTGCTTCCTCCACAGTGCCAGCGTGCCCACCGGCTCCCCTGAGAGCCAAGCCCATCCCCGGCCCCCTCCCCATGGAATACCAGGACAGGATAGCTCAGATAGTTTTCTCTTCTTCAAAACATCATTAGGATTGAAAAAAATGAATCTCTTGCTTGCACATTTTGCATAAATACATGGTAAGTTATCAATTGATGTTCAAATAGCTTAATTGAGTTTGAGGGGGGGGAAAGGTCATTTAATTGGTCTATTGAAATGTTAACAGAAACAGATATGGCAAGGAATAGACTTTAATGGCTGCAGTGTGGCACTGATGTCTGCATTCACTTGCAAAATTGTTAATTAGGGCACTTTGGTAGTTCATTTGCTTTTGTATTGATGTGCTTAGTCCAAGGAGAGAAACTGGGTGTGTATGTGGTATTTACTGGGCGGCAGAGGCTTGCCTGTAGTCAGGAGTGAGGGAGAAAGAGTGTAAATCAGAACTGGGCTCTGATTTGTGCCAGTGTCTTCATCAAGGTGCTGCCAGGGTGGCGAGCCATGGCCCAGTGGGTAGCGTGGGTTTGTGTACCACTAAGTTTCATGTGTTTGGCACCTTTTTTTTTAATCGTTGTAGCAGTGGACTTGAACAACGCCAGAACGTGATTTTTAACTTTTTTTTTTTTTTAGCTTTTTTAACTGGATTAAAACAGACCGTCTTGCCCAGCAAGGGAGTGGATGTCTGTGTTCACCGAGCCCCTGGAAGTAGGTGTTATCTCCTTAAATGCATACCAAAAGAATAGATTCAATTGCAATTCCTGGCCCACAGCCATCAGTGCCAGTGAAATTACAAAACCAGTCCTTAGTATGTACTTTAGGTCCATCGTGCCTGTCTCGCAGAACATGGACCTTGAAGGTATTGGCGTTCTGGATGTGGGAAACTGCCCAGACTGTCCACCAGCATTTTTTAAGGGTGGTATTTGCAGGGATTAATCCTGGTGCTGTTTCCTAATAGACTCACTGGATGCAAAGCTTTATATTTGAATTGGCTGCAAGAAGGCCGTATTGTGTACAGTATATAATAATGTATTATACCCCGGGCACTCTTTATAAACAGAGGCAGCAAGAACAACAGCGGAGTGAAAGCCCAAGTAGCGATGAATCATCACTTTTACGAGAGGGATCCTGTTGTCCTGCCGGAACAGGAACAGGTTAGGAGAGAAGATGACATTTTGCAGCAAATAAAGTGCCGATCCTAAGAGCTCCTAAATGAAATGGGCTTTTTGTGCGTTGTGTATGCTGTAATTCCCCGCGTGGGTGCTGTGTCTGCCAGTGGTCGCAGCGTCCGGGGCTGTGGTACGGGGCTTGCGACCGAGCGTTGCTTTTAAACTCCAGGTGCTCCTGCAGCCAGTCGACACCAGCTTCATTTACTCGTATGTATTTGTGAAAGTACTTACGTGAAGATCACAAATATGTGCAGCACAGCTATGTAGTTCTGCAAGTTTAATCCCAGTCCCAGAAAGTGTCTTTGTGGCCCTATGCAAATGTATTTACATAGGAATGGTCCGGGGTCCTTTAAAGGAGGCAACAGAGTTAGAAGACTGAGGCCAACAAATAAATGAAAGTTTCTCTAAATCCATTGGATAATAGAGGCAGTGTTAAGGCTAACCACAGTGTTGAACTAAACAGAGGGATTACTCCTGGGTTTTGCATCAGTTGTTTTCTGCTGGGTGGCCTCACTTGTCAAAAAAAAAAAAAAAAGGGGGGGGGGGGAAAAGGGAAAAAAATTTAACGGGCGAACATTCACATGGCACATTTGAGAAAAGAAGTATGCTTAATTCCATCAAAGCTCAGAAATCAGTCATTAATTTATTCTAACCTCCAATTGTTGGTCATTTGTGAAACATCTGGCCTTTAAGTCGTAGGAACCTAAACATAAGTACAATGTGAGCCCTTCTAAAGATGGGAGCTGGGTGTCGCGGGGGTGCTGGGTTAGCGGGGGTGCGTGAGCGCACGAATGCCTGTGTGGTGCATAGGTTGCAACTGCCACTTAATTTCAGAGACTTTGAAACATATTAAAATGAATCCTTCAGTTAATTTACTCTCAAAATTAGATTATTGTTCATTTGCATCTTGGAAAAGTTCTGCCATTCAAAAGAGTCTCTTTCTTCATGGTGAGTTAACAGTTAGATATTTAGCAATCTTGCAGCTTGCTAGTCAGAAATAGTTTCTAATGAAGTTGAAATTTGAGATAGAAAATGTATAAAAGCTTTCAGGAAAGACATACCCTATTTTCCATATGGCTAAGTAATTGTTATGATATTTGTTTTAAAGCTGGACTTAGACACTCCTGAGTGCCCTCTAATTTGATATGGCTGGTCCCGGCGATTCTTCTGGAGGAAACTTTCGTAGTAGAATGCAGTGAAGGAGATAAATAATTTTGCAGCTATAAGCACGTTGCAAAGTATAGAAAATAATTCGGTCGCCTTTACTGTTGTACGGATAACAGTCTCCAGGTTATTTGCCTCTGCTGGGAGCTGGAACCTGAGTGAAAAGGAACTGAGCGATTAAACGCAGATTTGAAATTAAGGTGGCATCTCAGAGCTGGCAAAATTCTGCCTTTTGTTAAGCTTAAAATAACACGTGCTATTTAGTTCTCAGGCCTGGGGGGCTGTTTTTAGTTGGGGAGGGAATACAGTTCTTCACGTATAGCTTCGACGTTGCAACGCAGAGCGAGATTGGATTTTAAATGGGATGGAAAATTTTAGACCTGGCAGTCCGCAGGGCTGCAGGGGTACCTCGGAGCTGCCTGTTCCCCAGCACTTACCTGCTTGTACTGGTTTGTTGGTTTGAAGGACCGGTGTTCCCTTTTTGGCTGGACTGTTTGCTCCTCTGGACCATCAGAGGCTGCAGCTCCAAGGCTGTTTTGATGATAATGATAATGATGTTATCCAGGCGCATAACAAAAAGAAACAATTTTGAGGGTTTTCTATAAAGCAGCTCTTTCTCTTAGTATTTGTTTATCCTTTCCCCCTTACTAAGTAAGTAAATCTTTAATCCCCACTCCATTGTAAAATTTACTGTATCCAAGACCCGACCATTGTAACTCCTTTCAGGCTGGGTTTTATCCTTTCCTACTAAAGGGATATCTGTGATTTTGGCAGCCTGACACACATTACATTAGAAAAACCCAGTGAGTAAATTAGGAGTGACTTAATGTGTTCTGATGCTTAGCATTGCCTTGCTCCTGCCATGCGGCTGGAACGTAGCGTGGGGAGCCCATGGGTGGTGGCGGGGCGCACGGTAGCCCATGGGTGCTGGTGGCGGCGGGGTGCGCGGGTGGCACGGGCACACGTATGTACGACCCGCCAACACAATATATAAAAAGTCACGTTTCAACTTTGTTAGAGCCCTTGTTTCTCAGGCACTGATGTCCAAAGTACTGGTAGGATAGTGGAGATGAGAGGGAGGGAAAAAAGAATCTCTTTAAACAGCTTGTGAAATGTAATGTTTGAAACGGCTCTTTGAGAGCGTGCAGATTATGGCCCGCGCAGTGACTCTTCCCAGCTCTCTGGGAAATGAGCTGTTGACATTCTTTTGGGTCATCATCCGAGATAGGAGGGCAACCACAAGGATTTAGCAGATAAATTCATCGAAAAAGACCTTTATCCATTTCATTGCAACTTGGAAACGTTCATGTCGAATCGCAGCATTAATGTAGCCCTTTTAGCCCTTCAAAGTGAGCCTTATGTTTAAAAAAAAAAAAATCTAAAAAAAATATAAATCAAATGACCAGAGTAATAACTTCTTTAGGTCTTCTAAGAGGTAGTTCATTATTTACATAATTCTGGAGCATAAACCCATCTTTCCTTCAAGAGCCTCTGAAATAGAATTGGGGATCTTATATGGTGAAAGAGTCTCTTTTGAATTCTAATCAACTGGATCTGTCTCAAATTCATTTCTAGTTTGTTGTAAACAGTGGAATTTAAATTAATTTCTCCTTATCTTGTCTTTTGAAGAAAATTAGCAACACATTTCAAAGGTTTTATTTTTAAATACAGCTCACTTTATTCGGGGGGTTTGTTCCTTTTTTTTTTTTTTTTTCTTTTTTAACTTTATAAACCAGGTTCCGGGCAGGATGGGTTTTGACAGCCAGATGACAATTATGCATTAGCATAGGTGATTATGAAATAAAGAAGGGGGGAAAAAAAAACTTTTTGACTTGAACTCAAATGATACTATATAGGCTGAATGCGCAGGCGAGGTTCCCACAATGCACTGTGAAACCCAGGCTAACAACCACCCCGCTGCGCTGAAAACCCCCAAAAAAGACAAAAGCACAATGAAATAGAAAGCTTACCACCGGTAGCTTTCAAAACGACAAACTAGGCAAACTATACATCTCCACCACTCCAATTTTGTCAGAATGCTAATGAGCTTGCTCTGATCTTTACTCGGCTTCCCGTGTTTTCTACATCTTCAAGGACCACATGGCGCTAGCAAAATAAAGACAACTAAATGAGAATTTTGAATGCTTTTTGTGTTAGGACCTGGTGCCTTTCAGTTGACGCACTCGTTGAATATTCTCAACTTAAAAGCGTACAACAGGGGGCTGGGTATGAACTTTTTAGCAGGGGGAAATTTGTACAAAAGTAAATGAGTGTGATGAGGAAAATATGAGAAAAATTTCTGATTAATTTCCACTCTATAATATCAATGACACCTTCAGCCCCTCTCATACTACTCTAACAAGAGATGCTGATAAAAGATGAATGATTCTGTGTTGTTCACAGTGAATGTTTAGTGGTTTTTTAATAGCGGCATTCTACATGAAAGGCACCAGGAAGTACTCTGCATTAGCAGTTGAGATCACTAGTTAATAGGATGATGTCTTTTAGCTTTTGTCGCAAGATTATTAGAAAGGATGGGTTTCTGTTCTCATCCCAGCATACTTTGGAGTGCTTGTTGAGTACAAGTGGTAAAATACAGGTTTCTTGGTATTGTTTTGCATGCAAAGTAAAATCCCTTTTAATGCAACACCTTTTACTTTTTTCCTCTTTTTTTTTTTTTTTTTTTTGTTACCAGGTGATTTTTGTCATTGATCTCTTATCTGCCCCCTTTAGCTGTATTAATCACTTGGAGTGGTCTGCTTCTCAATGGGGGCCTGATGATGTATATGTGTATAGATTCACTATCAAAAATAAATCCCTTATATGCTCTGCACCTTCACAAACCTGATTATCGGGCTGTATTTACCAGTCTGTATTATACCGTCTCGAATGCTTCTTGCTGGAGTCGTCCAGTCTGCAATACGAATCCGCACTAGCGGAGGGAGGGCTAGGCTAGGAGGAGGCATCCCTCTGCCTAAGCCAGATTTTGTCTTTTAAAAACAATTGAATTGATAATTCTCCTTGGGATTCTCAAAAGCAAATGCATTTTTGTATTCACCCGTGTCAGGGCTTGGGGAGGAAAATGATGAATGTTCAGTTTTGCCTGAGAGATGAACTCCATGTAAAAATTGGTTTCGTTACCGTCTTCAGGCTCGCAAGCAGCCAGTGTGAAAAATACCGGTGTGTATACGTAAGGAGAAAAAATCATCATGGTCTTTTCATATTTCCGTATCTCGCCTAAATCAGAAAGAATGAATTAATAACACCGTCAGTTTTATAGCGGTTTGCCAGCCCTGCTCTCCTGCCCTGCTGTTCTGCCTGGCTCAGCACGGTTAACCTCAGGTGAGCTGGGAACCTGCCAAACCACAGGGTGGTGGAGGGATGTCCAGCAGGGCTGAGCAAGACCAAGATGCGCACGAAGCGCAGCGAGCGGGCGGACGGTCTGGCAGCAGCAGAAAATGTAACAGTATCACTGCAAACATCATCTTTACCGCTTACCTTTTTGCATTTAGCATAAACAGGGAGTGAAAGCATTTCCAAAAAATTCTGAGCCTGTGAATGAACGTGTGTGACGCTGGTTTGGGTTTTGCTGCTGCCAGTTTGCGAGCACTCCCTGTGGGGAACGCGGAACGGTTGGGAGGCCAGAGGGGTGTCACCAACAGCGGTTTGTGCTGGACAAGAGAAAAGGTTTTGACACGAGCATAAGAATTAGCGATTTTTACTGTAACATGATAACCATTCACAAAAATATGCATTGGTAGTTACTGCCTTTTTTTTTCTTCTTTTTTGAGGCAAAGCAATATTATAAAGCACTCAATGAGATGCTCCTCTGCCCGGTGTTCAGGAACGTTGACTTGCCGCCAGGGTTATAGTCATGGCGGTTTTGGCAACTACCAAAGCCCCGGGTGGAAGAAGTGCAATGACGTTATGGTGGATGTCCTGCTTACAACACAGTGACTGCGCCCCTGCGTTGCATCCAAGTGCGATCTGACCGCCCTGCATGCCGCTGCGGCCGGTGGCGTTCCGTAGGGATGCCTGCTAGCACGGAATCTGTGCAGGGCGGGGGTGTTCGTGAGAATTGGTTAATGCAAATAAACCGGCACCTAGGAAGCGGTTCTCCTGACAGGAGTCTTCAGGGTCCAGGTCATTCATACGTGAACTTCTTGAGGCTTGTCAGCCTTGCTCCAGTTTCCATCCTGGTGCCTCCACACTCTCTTACTGGCAAGCTCTTTCCTCTCCAGTCTCCATCTCCTCCCATTAGCAGTTCCTGTGAAGCAGTCTTGACTTGCTTTTGGTAAAGGGAGACCGTCTGGCCACGCTTTTCCAAATACCTGGCATTTCTGCAGCTGTGGAGCTTCTGCAAAACGAATGCACCACGGCAAACTCGGGGGTTCACACTTCTGACTGTAATTCGCCATGTCTTTACAGCCTTAGATCTGCGTGTAGGTAGGCAGACGTTCCCAGGAGACCTTTCCAAGGCCAGACATGGGCAGCATGTGTGCGTGTTCAGCCTTCCCAAGCCAACTTCATTAAATCATTAAAGCAGCTCAGCGGAAACAATGACCATTTTTTTTTTTTCTCGAAGTAAGACAGAATTGCCACTGGCTGGAAGGAGCGCACGGTAAGTCAGCCGCCTCTCCGCACACTTCCCTGGCTTGTAGCCTCATCATTGCCTTAAAAGAACCTGTCAACAAAGTGCTTGAAGCCAGTGTGAAGGGGAGCCCGAGCGCAGCGTTGCCTGCGTAGCAGGAGGCTACTCTGGGAGAGCCCTAGGCACTATGAATAGGCTTGCGAGCCTTCCAAAAGTCTTGCAAGACCCAGCAGACACTTGCTTCTTTTAACTGATTTCCATCTTTCTCTGTGGTATTGCAGTATAAATGCTCTTTCATGTAGTAGGCACAGTCTTTGGCTTTATGCCTGGAAGTTGGCTTTCTCGGCGATCAGTGCCTGCCCGCAAGGAGAAGGTGAGGAGCGAGGCGCTCCGGTCACGCCGGGGCTGCTAGCCCACGGTGCCGCTGCAGCCTGCAGAGACCCCCGTTGTTTTTTCTCTGTTTTCTCCCCTTTACCACCGAAAACACATTTTCTGTCCAAACGGGAAACAGCAGTGCCCCAGGACACCTGAACCCAGCTGAAGTTGCCCCGTTAGCCCTGGGAAGCTTTGGATCCCTGGAGCGCAAACCTGCCAGCCCCGGTAGGAGCAGGCGCCTTCACTGACACCGGTACAGGGTGACGTCCATCGCCTCGCTGCAGGCACCTGCCTGGGCTCAGCTTGGCCCTGCGCATTCAAGAAGTCATGTTGTACTGGCCAGTGCCCCTTCCCAGCACTGTGAGAATATGTTGTGGAGGGGGTAAGACAACATTTGGTAAAAACGGGCTAACACACTGCCTCGTAGAGCACAGTCCCACCACTTCCAGGGTAACTGGCCTCTCACTCCAGAATCTTACCCAGCCATCACTTGCCAAGTAAACTGGCAGTGATGTAAGGAGTAGTTACAAGCTGTAAAGAAATTGCTGCCACTCATAACCAAGTACCCAGCTCTACTCGCCGACCTGCAAGCAAAACAGTTCACCTGCCAGACCACCCTTCCTGGTGGATTTCCAGGCATGAACTGCTGGTTTTCCCACAGCTTCCAAGGTTTGAGTCTCTCGGCTAACGGTGTGTGTTTCCTGTGCGGCCAGCCAAGGTTGGAGGTATGCTTCTCCCAAGCCCACGCTTCCCCTGAAGTGCTGCTCCGTCAGGAAATGTGTGTACAAAGAATAGCAGAGGGTGACGGAGGACACGCACTGGTGCTGCGCGGTGCTGGGATCCGTCTCTTCCTTGCAGGAATCTCTGCAGATGTTTCAGCTGAACTTCACCTCTTGTTGGCTGAATTTGGGGCCACAAACTGTGTGTTTTCTTGGTCTGGATTGATGGTCCCACATTTAAAATACATTCATAATCTTTACCAAGCCCAGGCATTCTACTTCTGTTGATTTTCTGTTATTTTCTCGTGGCTACTGCTGTGTTGACTCATCCTGTCGAGGAAATCAGCAGCCTTCCAGGCCATTTGTCTTTTGTGGATGTTTTGGTCCTGTGGTAATTTCAGGTTGCCAGGACTGCAGGCCAAGATGTTTGTCTTCCCATGAGTCAGCCCCGCTCCAGGTAGAACAAATCCTCGCACATGCCGAGATGTGGTCAGAACCCTGACCTGCTGCTTACACAGCTCTCGACATTTCACATAGCCTCTCTGATTTATTATGTTTCAGAAACCAAAGAAATTACAAGTTTCCTGCTTGATATTAAGCTAATTTGATGTGTGCATGTGATGAGGGCATGCCCTTGGTGGCGGCTCCGGTTCGTTAGGGTTGCAGTGTTTCAGGGGGCTGGGATGGCCAGCCACGGCGCTGCAATGCAGCGCTGCCTGGCAGATTCTTGGCAGTCGGTACCCACCTTTGTGAGCCTCCATTGTGTGGGCATCAATGTCTCCTTCTCAACTGCTCTCAGACAGCAAGTTAGTGGCCATGGACTTGCCTGTCTAATGTTCCTTGAGCGTTTTCCCATCCGGTTCAGAGAGTTGGAAGATTGTGCCAGGGCTTCATCTGCTAGCTAGCTTTTCTGCAGCATCATCTAAACAACGGTCCTGTCCTGTTTATCTCTTGGTGGCTCTTCTGGTTTGGTTTTGGTGACTTTTGAATAACCAAGGAGGTCCTAGGTTGGCGAAAGGAAGAAGTACTCCGGTAGGAAGCTGGGCATGGCGATCTGAGGTGGGAGGCTTGAGGCTCAGGGTGGAGCAGCCCACCCGTTCCCACTGTTGGGTGCTGGCTCCGATTGGATGCTGAGAATTTTGAAGAATCATCTTAACCAAAACTCTGAGCTTTTCCATCAAAGGTGGTCCTCTGGAAGAAGAGGAGGGTGATTTTGCAGAAAATAGGTCTCTTTTTGGGATGCCTCAGTTTTTCTTGGTGCAGAATTGTGGATCGCTAGCTGTTTAAAAATCCCCACCGTAGCTTTTGGTTGCGTTGGGCACGTTGGGCGGTGGGTCTCCTGTAAGTCCCCTTTACGAGGAATATCTGTTGTGAACATAGGCCTTTCTGCTTAGGTGTTCGTTAAACTCAGTAACTTGCATTAAACCCAAGAGCTCGCCAGCACATAAGCTGTTTGCAGTGAGCAAGGTGAGAAGACTGTTCGATCGGTGGGAAGCCTGCCATCGACTGCGGCGGGTGCGGGACCTCCCATCAGCCGGCGTTAGCGATGTGAGGCTGGTCAGCTGCAGCCCCCGGCGCTGCCCGTGCTGCCTGTGGCAAAGCCGTGGTTGCCGCAGCCCATCAGCCCCGCGGTGGGCGCGGGACGCTGGCCCGTGGAGGGACGGGGACAGGTGACACCCAGGCAGGGGCAAGAAGCTGTGCGGGGGCAGCTGGCGGCTTGCCTGCCCCAGGGAACATGGCATCTAACCTGGAACAATTAAAGGTTAGCTCTTGTCCTAAAGCAGGAGGATCCAATTCCTACCTCCCGTGGTTTTTTGTTTGTTTGAATATTTATTGCTACAGCTTTGCCTTTCCATATTCAACATTCAACCCGGTTTTAATTCTTGCTGAGCTCTTAGTTTCAACATTGCCTCGTGGCGACGAGTTCTACTGGTAAATGACGAGGCTTTGAGGAAAGATCATTCTTTTTATCGGTTTTAAACACACCACCTTCAATTTCAGTGAATTTCCCCAGGTTCTTCCCAGACAAGACGAGACACATCCTAGACCTATTCTTTATTTGCTATTCATGTTCTCCTTCAGGTAAACAAGCCGATCCGTCTGCCTGCTCCTAATACAGAAACTCGTAAAAACTCATCCCCACGACTGGGTGAGCGCAACAGGGTTTTTTTCAGCAGGCAAATAAAGGTGGTGGTGTCCGCTCTCGGAGGGCCTTCCCATTAAATTTGTGGAATTTGCTGGTGGGGCTCGGTGGCCACCTCGCTGGCAGCCCGGGGGGGAGCAGGGCTGCCTGTCCTGGCCGTCCCTGCCGCGCTTGGCTCCACGGGCGCTGCCGTTCCCCCGCTGGCCTCTTCACCCAAGTGTGCCGAGTGAAGAAAGCGGCTTCTATTCTGTTTTAAAACTGTGTGTAAACATCAGCAAATGGGTGAAGAATGGGCTCTGTCTTAAGTAGGTTGTTTTTCATGTAGTTCTGTTGAGGTAAATGGGGAGACATGGGGAGGTTTCTGTGTTTATCCATGACACCATGGCACACACACTACACACAGTGCAAATAAAATTTAAAAACAATTACTGCTTCAGATGGCATACCAAGCTGTTTCTGTAAACCTGCTATTTCTTGCCAGATTGAACGGGCTGGTTGGGGATGCTGATAGAAATCCTTTATTATTTATCTTCCGCAGGTTGTAATTCATTTTTGCACAACAGCTAAATACATTTACATTTAAGGATTTTTAAAAAAATATTAATCTATTGGCTTATCTTGACAGATTTACGATGGCATAAAGTGTAGAGGAGTTACTGTGTTCATCCATTTACACTGCAAACTAATCTTGTCCCTGCATGTTGCTGCTTTTTCTTCCTTTCAAGTGGTATTCACAGTATTTCGTAGCACTTTCTTCTCTGTTTTCTTAGCAATGTACAGGTTTGCTATGTTAATCCATATTGGGTTTATCTAATGACGAGCTGCCCAAGTGGCTTAAAAATAATGGGTCTAATGGTACATATACGGGCTGAGCTGGCTGAGCAAAAGGGGTGCGAGTATTTTTAGCAGGAAAGGGGGGGGAGGGAAGAAATTGTTTTTTCAAATTGATTCACAAGAGACATTTGTCAAGATGCTTCTTATTTAAATATTTACCAAACAATTAGCTTACAGTGTAAACAAAAATCCATTTGTAAATCCTGAAGAATGTGAAGGAAAAGGTATTCTGAAAAGACTGCCTGGAAGCTGTGCAGTGCCAAAATAAGCTAGTTGCATGTGTTGTTCTCAAAAAACAGTAACTTATAAATATGCTTGTAATTCTTGAGTGTTGTAGATGAAAATGGGTTCACGCTGATTTTGAATAAGAGTCAGGAAAATGATATTTTAATATGTGTGACGACCCACGGGAGAAAAGAAAGGACTTTGGGGTGGAGTTTGGTTTTGGGTTTTTTTGCTAGCATTAAAATTCTGGCTATCGTTATTTTGGCTGTTGCTAAAATTTGTCCGACAGGGACAAAAATCACCAAACTTTACCCTGGAGCCTGGATTGAATCGTGTCAGGAGCTATTACAGCGCAGAATCGCAGCTCAGGAGCCAGTAGGAGTTTCTGTAGCGGCTTGTGCTGTTCCAGGCTGGTGTTGGGCTCGTTCCTAATCGCTGAGGAGGCTCTGGTAGATGTCAAGTGAAGGGAAGAATAGAGCACGGATCCTGCACCACTCAAGCCAGACAATGAAATTAGAAAATGGCACTGAGAGTTGATGTGAGAGAATTCCCCTGGATTCCTAGAGGATTTATTCTTAAAATAAGAATGAATTGAATAAAAAAAAAAAAGGGGGGGGGGAGAAAAAAAAGGGAAAATAAAAGAGGAGGGGGAAAGCAGAAAGAAGGAGGGGGGAAGAGAAAATAAATTAGAGAAACCCTGCCAGAATCCTCCTCAGAACCTAGCTAATCATGAAGTCTGACATTAAAAGTTGTATTGTCTTTTTGCATAAAGGCGTGTGTACTTACTGTTTCGTCTTAGTTTCTGGCTCTGCATTTTTCAAATCTCTCACCGAGCGTTCCGCATGCATATGATGTTTGTGGCACTACCCGCTCCTATTTGAAGACTGTTTTCAGAAGTCATTATTGAACTATAGGATAAAAAGGTATAAGCATAATTACGTGTTAAAGAGAATAAATATGTTCTGCTAGATAGTTAACCAGATGAGGTTAAACAAGATAAGATGAATTCTGGTCTTTTTAGAAAACTGACAGTCTTCATTTTAAGCTACAATGTAAAGTGCTTTATCCTGAGATTAGGTATTGTGGCAGAAGCTAAAACTGCCTTTTTCCCCTAACCATGCCAGAATACAACCTCCTTTTCTTTTTGCGCTAACAAGACTGCTTTACCACCACAGCCCACTCTAAGTAATTAAATCAATCCTTTGTACTTACCGTATTCTCCTCTAGTGACGGTACTAGATCTGATTATATGCTTCATGCATATTCAAAGTACGGCACTGACAGCTCTTTAATGAGCTCTTACTTAATCAGTACGAACAATGTTCATCTTGTTCTTTTTTTCCTCATACATTAGAGCTAGGAACAGTTGGGGAAAAAATGAAACATCCAGCATTCATTTGAAAAATATATTGTACTTTGAAAAGTGTCTAAGCTGGGGAAGTTGCATTCTGCCCTTTAAAAGTCTGATGGACAAATTGGATTACTAGTATTGGATTAAATAACAAATGGTTAGAGGAGAAATGAGAAAAGCTCGCTGTGATCACAGGCTTTAATATTTTTTGTTACTTATAAAGCTGAAGGGGTCTTTAACCAGTTATTAAAGTCAGGATTAATTTGTAATGGTCCAACTTACTAGCTTTAAAAGGGTTTTGTTGTTGTTGTTGTTGTTTTTTTATCTAAAACAATAGTGTAATGCATGTATTATGGAAAAAAATTTAAGTTTAAGATCTGTGGGCTATTTATAGATTTTCATCATCTTGTACTGGCTCAGATAAGGGGGTTGCATGCGTGGGATCAGTTTGTTCTCAAACATGTTTTTCGTCTCATTTAAATAATCTACAGTATTTTTTTTTCCCCGAGAACAACACAAATACTTTCCCAATTTAAATTTTCGAGCGTTTCTAGCAAGTCAATTAAATACTTGTTTTACACTTGGAAAATGGAAACAAAAACACCAGCAGCAGCAGGGTTTTACAGAGTGAAGCTGTTGAAGAAAAGGCTTTTCCTAAATTTTTACTTAGAAATTGTAAACGTGAGTTTAGCTCGCAATATTGCTGCAGTAACCACACTCAGGTTTTCTTTGTTGAAAGTGTTTTGCGTGCATCCACCAAGGGGCGGGGGGAGTAGTGCTGTAATGGTAGTGTATTTGCTGAAAAGAGTTATTTAAATTTCTTATATACAGGAGTTCATCTTTATTTTGCTTGCCTGGGAAGAATCTGTTTCAGCTCTGTGCACAAGAATTTAAAAGCTGATGGTCAACAAATAAAATATCAGCATCAACTGCTATTAATATTGCACACATGTGTCATTTCACTGATCAAAAAGGCCTTCGCCAGGGTACAATTGGCCTTTTTCCAAATTGCAAGCTTTTTCTCAGCTTTTTCTTTTTTACTCTTTCTTCTTTTGTTGCTGCCTGGGGATTTGTGCCTATCGCAGCCGATATCACATGACTGGTGTCAGGGCATCACATGGGTCCAAAGCGAATACAAAAACAGATTAAAAATTCTGTAAAAACAATCAAGACTTTGTTAACTCACTTTTAAACCAGCCTATTCTATGGATGTTGCATGTGCTTTGGTGTCAGCGCAGAAATATCAAAATAGACACCTGTTCAGATCGGACGCGACAGCTCCAAGCGTTACCTAGGTCTTTGCTCATTGTACATTGCAACTAACTTTATTTAGGAGGAATGCATTAATAGAAAGAAGTTTGTACCTTCGGGTTTTTACGCCCTTACCCTGAGATTGCGTGGCATGAAATTCAAGTTCGGATCCGCCTTTGAGTCAAACTCCTTTGAAACGTTTCTGTCTCCCATTTCTTTTTCAAGGCTTGCAAAATGAAATGCAATGAGAGCTTGCACTTAGAATGGCGCCTTTTAGCCCGAGATCCCAGACCACCCCAAACCCAACAAATCTAGTGTCATAAATTGATTAAAACGTTACTATAGCCCCACGTATGTCTGGGCGTGAGGACTTTGCCACACTGCTGGTGGAAAAAATCTCACGTGTCACAGAACAGACTGGTCATTTTGCAAGGACAAAACAGCAATCTGCCCCCTTTTCCTTGCCCTCTCCTCTAAATAAATTTCAGCTACTTGGTGCATTTTCAACAAAAGGTTGCTAGTATTGATTGTCATCTGCTCCTAAAAGCAAACTCTGTTAGATGGACCAATACAGCAGTGCCTTTGATCTGTAACTTAACAGCAAAGTACACCTATAAGTTTTAATCCTCTTTGGAGGAGCGCAGAACAATATTGTCAAATGCCGCGGTGTAATATTTTCTGCACAAAACCAGAAGCGGAGGTCTCGGCGGAGAGCATTTCTACATGACAAATTTCTTCCTTCAACGCTCCATTGTCCGGGAGCCGGACCCTGCTGCTTCTGCTCGGAAAAGGGCTGTGGGGCCGCCCCCCCCCCTTTGGGATGCTCTGCCCTCTCCATCTCTCAGCTAGCAAATCGGGTATCTGAAAATCACCCGTCCAGGAACAGTTTCACCAGCCAGGAGCTTCCCAGGGTGGTGACTGGATCTGGGGGGATGTCTCACATCAGAAAGAAGAGCATGCCAGATGGCAAAACTTTTTCTTACTGTGGGGGTCCGTCAGCTCTGCCCCAGCTGACCCACATCCCTGCTCACCCCCTTGTCCTTCCCTCGTGCGGCTGCACCGACCCCACAGGCTGTAGGGGGGGGGACAGAACCATTTGGAGGGGGCGGGCAGCCTCCCCTGGCACACAGCAGGGTCATAGCCAGGTGAGGAGGCGATTCCCTGAGCAGATCTGGGCTTGCACACCACCGCCGCGCTGGGCTGGGAGGGTGCGTGTGGCAGGCACCTACCTGCAAGCATTTCAGATGCTCCCATCCAGAAATTGAAAGCTTTCTTTTAGAGCAAAACAATGTTTTTTCTGGTGTCTTTCCAGCTTCTGGTGCTGGAAATTGCCTCTCTGCAACTAGGGAGCCTGTGGTCTGAGTTGGTGAGATAGCTTCCCCGAGCGCACAGCGCCTTGCATCGCGGATGTGAAAACCCTTTACGAACCCCAAAGAATTAACACGGAGCGCCCCTGGAAAATGAGTGTGGGTGATTATCCCCATATCACACATAGGGCACAAACTCAGGGGTCTGCCCGCAGTTTCTCAGCGAAGCAGTGTGGAAGCTGGGAGAAGTACTCGGAAGACCTGGCGCACACTCCTTTGCCGCTACTCCACGTTTCTTCCCAGGTTAATTTTAACCATAAGAGAAGTGTGAGTTTCACAGTTCAGTGAGGACTGTACAATCTTTGCTCCTCGTCTGAACTCGAGATACGAGAATGGCAGGTCACCACAGGTGTGCAGCCGTCATGCAGGACTATGATGAAGTTTCTCTAGTCCCCCAGCTCCGAGAGCAGAATTGGGCTGAGCAGCCCTGCTGCTGGGAGGGACGGTTGGGAGCCTTCTGGCCGCTTGTCTGCCTTTCCCCCTGTGGCCTGATGGTGCAGAGGTGGTAACGCAGAGTCTAACAGAGCCTGGAAGAGTATAGCACTGCCTATGGGTAGGCTATGGAGGGTCCTGGAGCGATGGACATGGACTGGGGAAAGGGGTGCTAGTCCGTGCCTGCACACATGGGGACCCTTAGGCACCTGGGCCCCAAAATGATGTGCATTTGTGCAGGTGCTCCCTTTGGTGGGGGGTTGAGGAGAGGAGAGGAGAGGAGCAGCTCTTTCCAGCTCATTGACTGGAACAGCAGCCGTGAACGCAGAGGCTGGGCAGGTGCCCACGCCTTGGCCAAGGGTCAAGGTTGCCATCTCCTCTGCAGCGAGTGACCCTGCCGTCGGCCCGACCACGCTGGGTTTGCAGGGGTGGAGTGGGTCTAGCCCACACGGATTGGGTTTGTGTTTGGAAGCCCGTGATGACCAGACATCTTGTAGCAGCAAGGCTTTTTCATTGGGAACATTGCAACAGCATAGTCCTTTTGGGAGAATTTAAAAAGATACGGTACTTACAAAAAGGTCCTTATTTAGGTCAGAGTATCGGCATGATAAAGAACACTAAAAAATACGCTGAAGAGTGGTTGTTTTCAAAGATTTATTTATGGAGCAAGCAGGATTGGGTGGCAGGACTTGCAGTCAGATGATGTTTTTACCGTTTTGAGAGTATACCTTGTAACGCGCAGTGGTACTGGACAGCAATACTCCAGAACCTGCAATGAAGCATTTAGCTCCGTTTGTGAATTGCCACCAAAGTAATGACATCCTTTCGATTGCAGGAAGAAACACAGAAGAAGAAGAAGCTATGATGCAGGAATGGTTCATGCTGGTTAATAAGAAGAACGCCTTAATAAGACGGATGAACCAGCTTTCTCTTCTGTAAGTATGGATGGACGCATGTATTTACAAAAGGGTTGACTGATTGATTGATGGAAATATTTACTCATTAGATAGATGCACAACTTTTTTGCTCTCTTCCCGTTAGACCTCAAAAATATTCCCTCAAAAGTGAGCAGCATGGATGCTTTGTGGTTTTTCTCGTATTTCAGACTTGAAAATGAGAAGCATGCAATGGCACAAGATCAGCCAGAGCTGGGGCGGGGGGGGGGGGGGGGGGGGGGGGGGGGGAGGAAAAAAAATCAAAGAAATATTAAGCACAGTTAGGTTTTCCAAGGGCCCACCAGTGGAACAAAATGACGTTTTGAAATGCTCAGATAGAGGTGGGTTGTGCTGCAGATGTGACAGGTGAGAGCTGTTCGGGGAGCGAGCGAGGCTCTGCGGCACCCCGGCTACCTTGCTAGCTCCGCGGCACTGTGCTGCCGAAGGGACGGCGCTGAATCGGCCACGGTGCGGTGATACCACCAGACTGACCAGTAAGGACAAATACACTTTCTTTGCTAGCAGCAGCGTGGAAGGGGAAGGACCCTGCTTTGTAGAGGCGTTTTGCCTTCCGTGCTGCTGCAGCTCCTCTTGGGCTGATGATAGTTCTTTCAGGAATGCCACCTAGTGTAGATCCCTGCATACTTCCCCGGGAAGAGCCTGTGCTCACGCACTTCCTACCGTCTGAACTTGACAGAAGAGTCTACCTTCAAAAAATCTTAAGCTTTCTAATCCCACGTCTAATTTTCATTATTCATTAGGGCAGAATGTATATAGGATAATACTTCCAGTGTCATATTATCTTGGTGAATAGGCTGATGCTGGAATTTGTTCATTAGATCCGGGGGAATGTTTTATGCTTAGGACATTCCACAACAGCCGCTCCGAGGATGAATATGAAATAATTACGTCCCGTAGCACAATAGAGTTAAACTGATGGAATTAGGGCTGACATTACAGAAAATGAAAAGGCCCTGTTACGGAATGTGCCACCTGAGCAAGGTTGTAAGTTTGTGTATCATTTGTTTGGAGTAGCTTAAAGTTAAAGAGAAAAGTCGGTTATGAGTCCTAAAATCAATGTAAGTTAAAGGTTCTTTTAAGTGTTTAATGATTTAGTAATTAACATATTGATGAACTTTTGCAACTTGCCTAGGGAAAAAGAACATGACCTAGAAAGGCGCTACGAACTGCTGAACCGGGAGCTAAGAGCTATGCTTGCCATCGAAGGTAAGAGCCATGCGGGGGACCGAGGGAAGGAAATGCTGCTGCCCAAAGCAGCAAGTACCAAACACCTGGCGGCTTCTCTGAAGCCCAGTTAAGAATTAAGGCTGATATTTACATCGTTTCAAGTCATAGCACACAGCAAATATGCCGGGTCTGCCATCCCACTCTTTGGATTTATTTGGCAGGGCAGGCAGGGGAAAGTCCAAGGCATGGGACAAAGAAATATTGTCTCCCCGGAATAAGACTTTGAAAGCAAAGTGATGAGGAGGTAAAGGATATTTGCCCGGGGTTTATTATTTTCTGTTGCAGTTACACTCTCCTGGCATTCCTGGGGCATCATGCCACTCTTGGTGCCGCAGCACATGGCAGGAGTGACCCAGGAAGGGAGCCTCCCGCCTTGTAAGGGTGCACATCTGGTTTACAACAGTGTCTCATGGGGCAAAAAAAAAAAGTCTCATCAGTTTTGGTGGTAAAACACCACGTTTGTGCCAAGTAAATATTTCATCACGAGCAGCGCCAGGATTAGCGCGATCCTTTGCACACATCTTCTCCCTTCCCTGCAACTCTCCCCAGTTTAGTCACCTTATCTGAATGAAAACTCACGGGAAGATTGACACGTGGGATAAATGAAACAATTGCATCCTTTCCATAGGGCTTTCAAGTGAATTGTACAATAATCCCGGGGATGATTCATAATAAAAAATAAACATCCAGATAGCTTAAACCACTGCTTGCATTATTTTATTTAAATATCTTAAGTGTTTTCTAATGCTGCACCGCTTATACCTCTCAGTCACAAATGCTGCCTTATAGTTCAAAGATGTTTGCTTTAAAGTTAATCCTTTGGGCTCTGTAAAATGGACCTTTTGTCTAATCAATGCAAATTGATTTTGCTATTCTGTATTGACCTCTCAACCCTTTGACTGTCCATGGTAATTTCTTTCTTCACCTGATAAGGTACCTGATCCATAATAAATCAATTCTAATTAGTTTGGAGACTTCACTGAGAGCATAAGTTTGTAGGAAAAAAAGCAGCAGGTTTCAGGTAGCTTTGTCGTATCTCTCAATCTGTGGTTATATTTTTTGCATAAGACTGCGTCCACCATCTTCTTGGATAAACTTGAGTCATAAATATATTCGTTGCTTTCTGCAGAGACAAGCCAGATTAATTGGGAATCATACTAATGAAATATTTAAAATATAAAATACTCTAAAACCAGAGAGGAGCTAAGAGATACTGGATTGAAACCCACAATTTCAATCTTTAATTGCCTCTTACATGTTTTACTGTCTTGGAATGTCCTAGCAGCAGCCTTTGAACGTCTAGCAACCTATGCCATTCACACATTGATGTGAACGAAAATCTGTCCATTGTTTTTCTAAGTTCAGAGAGGGATGCCAAAGCCCAAGAAAGTCCTGAAAGTCCCTCCCCCCGCCCCGCTCCCCCCCCCCCCCCCCCCCCCCCCGCGTTGTTGCTGTTGTTGTTTTGCTGCTGTGACAGAGTAAACAGGGATTTAGGGAGAAAACGTGAGAGCTGGATGATTTTGGTTATTTGGGTGGGGGGGGTTATTTATACAACAAAGTCCATAATTAGCATTTTAACCCTCAGTAAGATAATTAGTCTGCTAGAACTTTTAGCAGCTAGCTGCTTTTACTTAAAAAATATATCAAGGGAGACACTCTCCCAGGGCAAGGTGAAGCAGAGGTTTGAGACACCTTGCCTCTCGGCGTGCGTGCCAGTGGGTATCGCCTTGTGCCCGGCGCGCACTGGGAGCAGGGATGCGCTTGTGGGCAGCAGGGATAACGCTGCAGCGCTGATGGTGCCTCTGAGGAAGTACGGGCTGCCCGACCAGCCCGGGACTGCCTGCGCCAGGGCCGTTCAGGCGATTGCTAATGAGCGCCCGGGCTCTGTGAAAAAGTTGAAAAGACAGATCTCACTTTTACCAGCACCAGTTCCAAACCTGAAATACATGGGCAGAGGAGGGGGTGGGGAAATAACAGGACGGGACTGGTTTGTTTGTCGAAAAGAAAGGCAGAATGCACCAATCCAAACTGGAACTTAAAAAAAAAAAAGAAGAGTCTTTGAAAGGTGATAATTACTGTTTTGGTAAATTGCTCCAACTCTTCCACGCGTGACTGTGCTGTTTAAAAATCTATCAACCGATTTCTTTAGGCAGCTGATGACGGGGCAGCATTGGCCTTGCAGAAGGCAGCAGCCTGCTGATGGCAGATAAAGGTGGTTCCCGGCGGGCAGCGCCGGCCTCGGGAGGTGCTGACCGTTACAGTGCTCGGTGATGTGCAGCCGGTGTCCTCTTCACCAGCCGCTAAAATGGAGGCACAGGCAGCCGAGTAGCCTGTTGGAGTGTCACGGCACTTCAGGCGGAACATATGCCTGACCCAGGGCGGTAAGCAGAGGCATTGCTTCCCCCGCCCCGCTGGCCGCAGCGGTCAGAGGGACAGTGAACGCGGTGCCTGGCTCCCGCCGGGGTTCCTGCCGCTGGGACGCTCGAGCAGCCAGGCGAGATCCCTGCGTGCGGGCCAAAGCAAACGCAGGTTACTGGCCTGGCTTGAGCCCGCGCACACGGGAAGGCGTTGTGCTCCCGTGGTGCTCCCATTGTGCTCCCATCAGAGCTCATGGCAGCAAGGTGCTGCCTTCCAGAGCCTAGTTTTTGCCGTGGCCATGTGGCGGGATGCGGGATGCTGTACTTCCAGCCACCTTGCCTCTCACGCCTTTCTTTTTTTTTTTTTTTTTTTTTTTTTACTTTTTCATTCCAGATTTAATGCCTCCGTAGAAAAGATAAGTTCATTTTTGCACACCTTGGGGTGGTGTGTTCATTTTCTGCCCAAGAAATGGATCTTCTTTAGGATTTTGTACATCTTGATTTATTCTTGGCTTATAGTTTGAAGTGGGTGCTCTTCTAAAAGGATTTATGCATAGGTTCACTATTTTTGTAGTTATGGTTTATATGATAAGCTTTTTATATTTAAAATCAATATGTAATCCTGTGGAGGAGCTTATCCTCTAAAACCCCATTTGTAAATCTATTTTAGCTTTGTTACACCGCGCAGCCACAGTATTCCATAGATTGATTAGGTTCAGCAGCAGAATCCTATCAAATGGCCTGCTCTGATGATGATGCAAACTCTTTCAGGATTGCTAGTTGACTGGAACTAAAGATAAGACCTGACTGCAATCCCCCAATGTGCTCTTTACAAAACTAGTGTTAATTTTCATCAAAGTGCTGGGCTTATTTATTATAGTGGCGAGGTTGAAGGTTTTACTACGAGAACTTTCGACCATTTCTATTAAAGCATTTCTATGGGAACCGGCCGCCTGTTTGCTTAAAGTAATTATCAGTTTAAGCGGGGCTGGGGGGGGGGGGAAGACAATATGAAGTCAATGAAGATGAGTAATTGAAAACATTTCTACCTTAACGTGAATTTAGCAAACTCTTGTCATTTTAAACTGCCCATCGCAAGTGGTGGCATGGGAGCTTTAGCTTTCAACGCTTTTAGCTCATATACAGCCCCAGAGCTTAATCCTATTTTTGTCCGGAGTGTAGCTTTTATAACAGTATTATTCTGAAATCTTCAAATTAATCACAGCCCATATTGTAGCTTCCCAGAGCTGCCGTCAGCCTGGGTAACTATATGTGACAGGTGTTATAGGTAATCCTGGCTTAAAAGGCACAACAGGTAGGAATCAAACTTGAACACAGTTGCTTTTTTAAACGTCGGGATGCTTCCTGAAACTGCTGCCCAGCAGTATTTTGTTGGATAAAACAAAACTGCAGTGTAATCACATATAAAATGTTATTTAAATACTTTGGGCCAGTTCCTCTTTTAACCAATTGTACTTGACTGATTTGAGTTTGGGTTTGGTTTTTTTATTGTTGGTTTGTTTGGTTTGGGGTTTGTTGTTTGTTTTTTTTGGGGGGGGGGGCAGCAGGGAAGTCAGACTCCTTATCTAGGAAACAAAGTAAAAATGCAAGGGAATATTTTGCCAGCAAGTTTTCCCGTGGCATACTTCGAAGGCTAGTAGTGAGCAAATGCAGAAACAAAAAACCCCAACCAACCCAGTAGTTGTGTTCTGTGAAGTCCTAATATTGGCATTATTTACCCCACGGGGCTACAAGACGGGAGCAATAAAGATTGTAGCGCTTAGAAAGGGACGTAACAGGGGAAAAAAATGCCAGTGAAGGACTAAGTGAAACCTGTACCGAAATACTTTGACTGATGCTTTGAAAGCTAAAATTGCTGCTGAAACTGGAGAACTAGGAGGTGCAGAGGGGAGGGCAAAAAAAACCAACAAAACAAGCTTTAAAAATAATAATAGTTTTTCAACTAAGTGAAAACCGGTAAAATTGCCAAATAATTAACTCAAGTCCTGGTGGAGCCGGTGGGTTGCAGGTCCCTTCTCAGCTACAGCCTGGCGTGCCCAGATGTGCCGGGGAGCGAGCCTCCGCAGGGGCAGCGGCAGGGGCAGCAGCAGCAGCAGGAGGGGAAGGCTCCCCCGGCAGGCGGGGGCCGCGGCGGGGGTCGCACCCGCCCGTGCCGGTCAGGGTCGTGTCGCGCTGCCTGGCCCGGCCGCTGTCGCCCCTCGCCAGGCTGCGGTCACGGCGGGGCGGCACCGTGCGGCGGGTAACACCGGGGGGGTGGGGGGAAGGGATGCAGCGTGCCCAGCAGGAGCAGGAGGGCGAGTGCGGTGGGCCCGAGACCCCTGGGGAGCTGGCACCGCAAGGGCCGGTGCCGGAGCGGCGGCGGGGCCGCACGGGGGTGGGTTCAGGGTCCCGGTGGCGTCGGGTTTGGCCGCTGTGCACCTGGAAAATTATTTCTTTGGCGACGATGGGGGGAAGCAATGCACTGAGCCAAAAGGAAAAAAAGAAAAAAAAGAAAATAAAAAGGGGAGAAAAAAGAGAAAGAGAAAAACTCGCGGGAAGTTCCCGCAGCGCCTGGCCAGGCCGGTGCCGGGAGCGGGACGGGCCGCGGTGCGACGGGGTCCCCGCCGGGTCCCCCGGCCTGGGGTCGCCCGAGGGTCCCCCGCACACGTGTCGGGGTGGGCTCCCGGCCGCGGGCCCGGGCGGGCGGCGGCGCCTCAGTCTCTCCGCGCTGCCCCGACCCGCGCTGCGCGATGATGCGTCTGATTTTTAATTTGTAAATCCAAGGCCGAGTTCCCCCCAGCACCGCTCGCTTTCATGCGGCTCCCGAGCAGTTCGCTGCCTTGAATAAATCTGGCGGCGGAGGGGGTCGGGGGTCTGACCCACCGCATTCTTGCGGGGCGCGGGGGATCCGCATGGTAACGGCGGGCGGCATTGTCCGGCCCCGGCACAGCACCCTCGGTCCCTGCGCCCCCGGGGAGCGCGGCGGGGAGAGGGGGGTGACATCGCCGAGGGGTGGCGATGGCTTCTCCCGGTGGGTTTTTTTTTCCTTGTTGTTGTTGTTCGTTTTCTTTTTCTTTTTTTTTTTTTTTTTTTTTTTTTTGGAGCCGCTGTCCTCCCGCGCCCGCCCGCTATCTCCCCCGGCATCGCCGGCTCCGCTCATTGTTTACCCCCGTAATGAGGGAGGCGGGGGCGCCGGGGCTGACTGACAGCCACAGCCACAGGCCCCGGCCGCGGCTGCCGAGTGGCGGCCCCGGCGGCAGCCCCGGCCTGGGGGTCCCGGGAAAAGCCCCCAGGAACGAGCGGGGCCGCCGCTGCCAGCCGAGCCCTGCGGCATCGCGCGCGTCTGCTGGGGGGGGGGGGGGGGGGGGGCAGCGCCGCCGACCGGTGCCCGGGGGGAGAACGGAGGGGCGCGGGCCCGGCCCGGCGGCCTGGCCAGGGGACACAACCCACCGGCGACTCCCCAAAGCCAAACCCCCGCGGGCGGCCCGACGGCGCCGGCGGGCAGGGGCCGAAGCAGGGGCTGGGGTTCGGTCGGGGCCGGGGCAGGACGAGCGGCAGCGCTCTGCGGGCCGTGCCGTGCCAGGCCAGGCCAAGCTGTGCCGACCGTGCCGTGCCAGGCTATGCTGCGCCGGGCCCAGGCCGTGCGTGCCGGGCTATGCCAGGCCTTGCCGTGCCGTGCCAGGCTATGCCGGGCCGGGCCGGGCCTTTCCTTGCCGTGCCGTGCCGAGCTGTGCCGTGCCGGGCCAGGCTATGCCGTGCCGTGCCGTGCCGTGCGGGGTCTCACCGGTGTCCCCGTGGCTTTCCCCGCAGACTGGCAGAAGACGGAGGCGCAGAAGCGGCGGGAGCAGCTCCTGCTGGACGAGCTCGTCATCCTGGTGAACAAGCGGGACGCGCTGGTGCGGGACCTGGACGCGCAGGAGAAGCAGTGAGTGGGGCCGGGGTCCCCGAGCCCCCCAGCCCCGCGGAGGGCGCCGGGGCCGGGCTGGGGCCGGGGCCGGGCCGGGCTGGGGGTCTCGGCGCGGCCGCGGAGGGCAGCGCAGCCCCGCAGCCCCTCACCGCGCCGCCCGCCGCCTCTCTCCGCAGGGCCGAGGAGGAGGACGAGCACTTGGAGAGGACCCTCGAGCAAAACAAAGGCAAGATGGCCAAGAAGGAAGAAAAATGCGTCCTCCAGTGAGCGGCCTGGGCGGCGCGCGCAGCACAGCTCTCCCCTACGTTTTGAAAAATGCCGACATGAGAGCGCGGAAAGAGAAAGAAAGAAAGAAAGAAAGAAAGAAAGAAGAAAAAAAAAGGACAAAAAAAAAGTGTTTTGGAGGAAAAAAAAATTAAAACTTTTTTCCCCATTTTGTTTGGCCAGCTGCGGGCCGCGCCGGAGCGGTGCCGGGCGGCGCTGGGAGCGGGGCAGCGTGGCGGCCGCTGCGGCACGGCCCGGTTCGGAATAAATATGTTTTTGTCGTAATAGGATTAGAGAGGGGGATATCGGGGGGGGGGGGGGGGGGGGATCATTGGGAATGGTTTCATCTAGTCCTGCCATATGTAATACTTAATAAGCTACCTACATTTTATAGTTAGGTCAGATCCACCCCAGTTATTATTAAAAATGTGCTGTATTTACCAGTGTTTTATTTCAGCAGTTCTACATGTCCCCGGGAGTAGCGTTGGGGGGAATGTCACCCCACCTCACCCCACCCCACCCCACCCCCCGGAGTGGGCACAAAGCCCGGGGCAGTAACCGGGATGGGGAGGGCCCGGGCCCGGGGAGGGAGCAGGGCAGGGACCGGCCCGGGGCACAGCGCGCCCGGCCGGGGCCGGCCCGACCCCCGCGCCCCCCCGCGTTATTTATTGCCCCCGGCCCGCGCCGTTCCCCCCCCGCCCCCGTCCGTGTGCCCCCACGCGTGTCCCACGCTCGCATCGTCCCTTCGTGGAGCTCGTCTCGTTTATTTATTACAATATCGAGTCATATATAAATTTTCAATAAAAGCCGAATCTTTCTTACCGTAACTGCCGCGTTCCTCCTTACCTGGGGACCCCCCCGCCGGCCGGGGAGGGTGCGCGGGGGCTCGGCCCGGGGCGGGGGCAGAGGGGCTCGGCCGCCCCCGCTTCATCCCCGCAATGAGCAAGGAAACCCACCAGCGGGAAAAGTTTTTCGTTTAATAAAGAGCAAGTCGGGGGGGGGGGCTTTTCCCTGCGGGGGATGCGCGAGAGAGCCCCCGCTGCGGCCGCGCAAGGAGCGCACCCGCGCAGCGGAAAACCCCGCGGCGACGCGGCCGAAGGGACCCCCCCGCGCCCCCGATCGCCGGCGGCTCCGGCCGCAACTGCGACCGCGCTCCCACCGAAAAAAAACCCAATTAAAAATAAGTAGGTGCCCCGGGGAGGGTGGAAGCGCGCGGCCTTGCGGGCGCGGCCGCGGGGGTGGGCGGCCCGGGGCTGGGGGCTGCCCCTCCGCCCCCTCCCGCAGCGACGGGCTGGCGAGCGGGGGGAGACGCGCCCCGAGAGCTCCGCGGCTGCGGAGGGTGGGCAGGGGCGAGGGCGACAAAGCCTCGGACCGGCACGGAGGGGGGGCCAAGCACCCCCTCCCTCCCCCCGGGGGGCCGCGGCTTGTCCGGCTGTTAACGCGGAAAAAAGTAACTCGCCCCCCCGCCCGGGTTGCGGGAAAAATAAGTGTGTGTGCCCGTCCCCCCTCCCGGCCACCGGCCGCAGGACCCCCCGCTGCCTCCCTGCCCTTCCCCGCCGGGGGGAGGGCCCGCAGCCCCGAGCTTACCTGGGCGCAGCGAGGGGGGCGCAGGCCCCGGCCGCGGGGGGGGGCGGGCAGAGCCGGGACCGTCACCTCGGGGGGCCGCGAGCCCCGGCCCTGCCCGCAGCCCCCGGCGAGGCGCCTTCGATGGGCAACCGGTGCCTGGGGGGGGGGGGGGGGGGGGCACGGATACCTCCGGGGAGAAGGGGGCAGCCCCGGGGGGGCGGCCGCTGCACGCCAGGTCCGGGGCCGCCCCGCCGGGGCGAACTGATGGGAAAGCGGCGGGGGGACCGGGGCCTGCCCCGGCGGGACCGGGAAAAACCGGAGGGGGCGATGAGGGCTGGATATGGGGGGCACTGCCCCCCAAGCCTTCCTCCCCCTCCCCCTCCCTTTGCTTTTTGTGAATGGGTCGCGGCGCCTTTGTTGCGGGGAGCAGCGCCCGCGCCGCTGACTTTCGTGGGGGAGCGAAGGAGTCTGTAAGGCTCCCCCCCAACCCCGCACCCGGGCCCGGCGCCCCCCCCACCCCCCCGCCCAGGGAAAAGGGGGGAAAGCAGAAAAAATAAATTAAAGAAGGCGGGGAGGAAAGCCGGGCTGCACGCGGGGTGGCGGGCAGCGCCGGCGGACATCAGCTCGCTTTCAGCGGCGGCTGCGGGAGCGGGGCGGGCGGGGGCCCAGGCACAGCCGCGCTCCGCAGCCCCGGGACCGCCGGCGCCCCCCCGACGGCGCGGCTGCAGCGCCCCGCTCCGCTCCCGCCGCGGGCAACGAGTCGGGCTGCGCGGAGCGGTGCGGAGCGGAGCGGGGTCCCGCTGCCCTCCCCGCCCCCCGTCCCTCGCTCGCCCCCCGTGCGTTCGGGACACGCGGGGAAAGGTACGGCCGCCGCTTCTTTTTTATTATTATAATTTTAAAGCACAAAGTTCGGGCGAGCCCCCAGGCGCCGGAGGGGGGGGCCGGCCCCGCTGCCGCCCCCTCGCCCGCCCCCTCCGCGCCGGCCAAAACTTTTCCGCGGCCCCCTGGTACGCGGAGCAGCGCAGGGGGCAGCGGGGGGGGGGCGGGGCAGCGCTGCGCGCGCGCGGAGCCGCTCCCCTCGCACAACTTCTCCACCGCCCCCCCCCCCTCCAGCCCCTCCGCGGAAGTTGCGCGGGACCCTGCGCGCCCACCCCCGCCCCCCTCGGCCCTCTCCACCTCCGTCGTGCGCCGGGCAGCTCTGCGCGCCGCCGGGGCCGGGCCGAGCGGCCGGCGGCGGGTGCGCGGAGGAGCGCGGAGCGGCGCGGGGCGGGGGGGCGCAGAGGGAGCGGGCGCCCTGCGCTGCCATTGCCCGGGCGGCTGTCAGTCAGGCGGGGAGCGGCCGGGGATTGGCGCCGGGCTGGTTACGCAGATGCTTTGCGCGCACATACAAGGGTAGGGCCGGGGGTGGGTGATCCATCCTCCGCAGGGCCGCGGCTCCATCGCCCCGACAGCGCGGGCCGCCGGCGAGGTAACGCGGGGCGCCCCGACAAGTTGGGGTGCGCGGCTCCGCGCCGGGCATCCCCCCCGGCCCCCTCCCCAGCCCGCTTCTCACCTGCCTGCCTGCCCCCCCCGCCGCCCCGCCCGCCCCCTCCGCGCCCCCCGCCCGCTCCGCCCTGCGCGCAGCCCCCGCGGTGGCCGCGCTCCGCTCCGCAGGTGGCCGCGCAGGTGAGGCGGGAGGGGGCGGCGGGCAGCGTGCTGCCCCGACGGGGCGGGCGGCGGGACGGAGCGGGCCCGGCACCGGGGTGCGGGTGCGTGTGCGGGGGGTGGGCACGGCCGGGCCGGGGCTGCCCCGGGACTTTCCTCTTCCTCGCTTCGTTTTTCCCCTCTATTTCCCCCTTCCTTCCCTCTCCGCCCCCCCCACACCCCCCCGCCGCCCGGGACGGTCCCGCTCCGCCGCGCTCCCCCGGCAAAGTTATGCAACGCCGGGTCAAGGCGCTGCCGCCCGGCCCGGGCTGCCGGACCACCCCCCCCCGCCCCCAGCCCACCGCCCCCGCCGGCCGGGGTGCCCGCAGAGCCCCGGGGCGGGGGGGGTCCCGGGGTTCGGCGGGGCTGCCCGGAGTCTCTCCGCCCCTTCCCTCCCCTTCGCGTTTATCTGCGGCTTTTTGCCGCCGAGCCCGGCCGCTGCCTCCCGAGCTGCGGCCGCCGGGTCCCGCCTGTGCCCCGGCCCCCCCGGCCCCGCCGCAGCCCCCCCGGCCCCGGGACGGGCCTCGCCGCCGCCCCGGCCCGGGCTGCCAGCGCCTGCCGCCCCTCGCCCTTTTCCTTTTTTCCCTTTTTAACTCTTATCCATTTCTAATTAAAACGTCCCCGTCTGCTCGCTTTTAAATTAATTATACTTCCCTCCTCTGGTCCCTCCTTTTGATTCCTAATCCAATTATCTTTTTAAATAATTGCTTTATCTCTCCCCATCGCCGGGCACTGTTGCCTCTCGGCACTTGTGCGCAACTCGCCTACGTTTCAGATAAAATAATAATAATAACAACAATATCAGCGCTACTACCGAGGGTGGCGGGCGGCGGCCCCGGTCCCCGCGCAGTGCGCGGCCGCGGAGCCCGGCGGGGGCCGCCCTGACCCGCCTCCCCCCTCTCTCCCCAGGCGCCCCGGCCTCGCCTCTGCGCGGGCAGCGAATCCGCCTTTTCTTGCCCGATCGTCGCTGCTGTTGCAGTTTTTCCCCCTCCGTCCCTTTTCGTCGGTTTGGGGGTTTGTCCCCTCCCGGTGCCGGCGATCGCTTGAGGACCTCACGGCGGTGACGGCGGGACGGAACGAAAAAACTCCTCGGACGCCGATTTTGTGCTCCGTTTTGAAATTGTTGGCTTTCAATTTTTTTGCTTCTTGTTCGGGATTTTTTCGGGGGGTCTTTTTCGTTGGGGTTTTTTCCACCCACCCCCCTCCCCACCCCTTACATTTGATTTGACTTTTTTTTTTCCTTTTTTTTTTTTTCTTTTTTTCCTTTTTTTTTTTTTTTTGGTTAATTTTTTTGCGGAACTTTGGAGGAAACCTGCCCGGCTTTTAGCATGATGTCTTACCTCAAACAGCCCCCTTACGGCATGAACGGGCTGGGGCTGACGGGCCCCGCCATGGACCTGCTGCACCCCTCCGTGGGGTACCCGGGTGAGTGCCCCGTCCCCGTCCCTGCACGCGCCCTGGCAGCCAGCGGAGGGGGGAAAAACTCCGTCCCGGGTGGGTTTGGAGGAGCCCGCGGAGCCGTGCGGTTTGGGGGGGTCTCTGGGGTGGGTGCCCCCATTTTCCTGCATCCCTGGCTGGGGAGAGCGGGCTGGAGGGGCACACGGCTGGGTCCAGCAAAATTTCTCCCCCATCCCCGAGGTTTATTCGTTGGCGTAGGTATTTTTAAGGATGAAAAAAAGATGCTTTTTTTTTTTTAAAAAAAAAAGTTTATTTCAACACAACGAAATCTTCTTGTTGCTGTGGCCAGGGCCAGGCCTGCCCCTGCCCTGGCCCGCTGCTGCTTGCCCTCCCGAGCAGGATGGGGTCTGGTCCCTGCGGTCGTGCCCTGCTGCCATGGGGCAGGGCTGCAGGAGCATCGCCGCTCCTTGGGGTCGGAGGCAGGGATGCTTCTCGGGCCCCTGCCCCAGGGATGCTGGGGGGTGCGGGAGGGATGCAGGGACCTGGCATGACGCTGCTTGCCCCCAGCCACCCCACGGAAGCAGCGGCGGGAGCGCACCACCTTCACACGCTCGCAGCTGGACGTGCTGGAGGCACTCTTTGCCAAGACCCGCTACCCTGACATCTTCATGCGGGAGGAGGTGGCCCTGAAGATCAACCTGCCCGAATCTCGAGTCCAGGTACCAGAGCTTGGCAGGGGGCTCTCGCCCCACTGTGAGCTGGGGGGATGCAGGGGCGCCCCGGCTCAGCGGGCACCACTCGGACCCAGCTCCCCGTCCGCACTGCTCATCCCTGTGTCCTCGGGGCTGGGGTGCATCTGCGCGCCCAGTAGCTTGTCTGTCCTGTTGTGGGGGTGTCTGAGCAAAGGGGGAGATTTTATTTTTCTTTTTTTTTACCTGCTTTTATTAATTCTATTTTTATTAATGTTTTTCCTGTCCCCTTCCACCTGCCCCAGGGTGTAGCGGCCCCGCTGCCCACCTGCTTCCCCGGGGTGCTCCCTCTGGCACCGCTGTCCGGACGGCGATGCCCCGTGGGGTGGGATGCACGGGTGGCATCCCACGCAGGAGCTGTCCCGCAAAGCTGTATTTTGTTGCTGCGTGGGGGACACGCGCAAGCTGGGACGGCCCACCTGCGGGCCCTGGGCATCCCTGCTTGTGGGGCAGGATGAGGGGTGGCCCGGGTGCCAGACGGGGCGGGGTTTTTTTTTTCGGGGTGTGGGGGAGTACGGTGCTAATGGCTGGGCGTGGGTGCTGGGAGAACTGGTGCTGGGGTGAGGTGGGTTGGGCGCTCCCAGAGCGAGGAGGGGTGGTGGGGTGAGCGGGGCCAGCCCAGAGGGTCCCTGCTTGCCCCGCTGCCCCTGCTTACCCCATGGCTCATCCCCCTGCGCCCCACTTTCTCGCTGCAGGTCTGGTTCAAGAACCGCCGTGCCAAGTGCCGGCAGCAGCAGCAGAGCGGCGGCGGGGCCAAGAGCCGTCCGGCCAAGAAGAAATCCTCACCAGCCCGTGAGAGCTCGGGTTCGGAGAGCAGCGGGCAGTTCACGCCGCCGGCAGCAGCCTCCAGCTCAGCTTCTTCTTCGTCCTCCAGCTCGGCCTCGTCGGCCCCAGCAGGCGCCCCGGCCTCGCTCAGCACCCCGGCGTCATCCATCTGGAGCCCAGCTTCCATCTCTCCCGGCGCAGCGCCGGCAGGGGTGACTGTGCCCGAGCCGCTGCCGCCGGCCGCCGCGTCCTGCATGCAGCGGGCCGGCCCCGCCGCCGCCGCCTCCGCCAGCTACCCCGTCTCCTATGGCCAAGGCGGGGGGTACGGGCAGGGGTACCCCGCACCGCCCTCCTCCTCCTATTTTGGGGGCGTGGATTGCAGCTCTTACCTGGCGCCCATGCACTCCCACCACCATCCCCACCAGCTCAGCCCCATGGGGCCCTCCTCAGTGCCCGGCCACCACCACCACCACCCGCTGAGCCAGAGCTCGGGCCACCACCACCATCACCATCATCACCACCACCATCAGGGTTACGGCGGCACCGGGCTGCCCTTCAACTCCTCCGACTGCCTGGACTACAAGGAACCTGCCGCTGCTGCCTCTTGGAAGCTCAACTTCAACTCCCCCGACTGCCTCGACTACAAGGACCAAGCGTCCTGGCGCTTCCAGGTCTTGTGAGGGGCCGCCTGCTACCCCCCACCCCCACCCCCCCATTCACCACGGACCCCCTGCCTGGTGTCTCCTGCTGCCTCCCGGGCAGGACTCTGGCTCCGGCTTCTCTTCCTCCTCCTCCTCCTCCTCCTCCTTCTCCCCTCTCTTCGTTAGCAGTGGCGATGCCCCGGGGGGGTTCCTGCCACCCCCATCTCTACTGACTGATATTTATTTGCTTCCTGCACCCCTCCAGTGGGTTTATTATAATTATTATTTTTTTAAACGCAACAGAAGAGGAGTTTAAAAAAAATAATAATAAAAAGCCTAGCATCTCCCCTGCTGCCCCCTGCCCCAGGCAGAGGCGCAGGCTGGCTCCTGCCCTGCCGGTGCCCCCCCAGCTTCGTGCGGGGACCCTCACCCCCCTGGTGCGGGAGCCCCTGGCTCGCCGGTCCTGCACAGCCTCTTGCCGCTGGGAGCGGCGGGAACGATGTAAATACTAGGTCCGTTCCAGTGACCGTGATTATTTTAGTTGATGCTGTTGGGTTGGCATTTATCTAGAGTCTTAACATGGAACAGAACTTAATTTTTTTTTTATGTTATTTTAATTTTTTTCCCTAAAAACGAATCTTTCCCGATCTTGCGTCCTGCGTCCTCCGTCCGTCCTCGAGGGCTCCGTGCAAGCTCGCCCGTGCTGTCCCGGGGCTGGGCAGGGGTTGGCAGCCAGGGGGGGTGCCCAGAGGGGGGAGGCAAAGGGGGAGGAAAGAGCTGCCCTGCTCATCCGCAACCTGCAGACCAAAAAAACCAAAACTTTTGGAGGAAAAAATTTTAACAAAAAACAATAAAAAGAAAAAAGAAAAGCAGTGTAAAAAAAAAAGTTTTGGTTTATTTTTTGGGGGTAGGGTTGCAGGGGAAAGCAGCTCGCGGCGGGGGGGGCATGACTCTTTGGGGGTGTGTTTTTTCGGTTTGGTTACCGATATTACTTTTTTTTTTTTTTTTTTTTTTTTTGGCCCTTCTGTTGGTTGGCACGTTTGCGGCTCCCAGCCCGGCTGTCCTGCGCCGTGTACCTGGGACTTTCGATGCGGTAACCCCACACTTACCCCTTCAACTGTAAGGAAACCCCCCCCTTCCCACCCCTCCCAATAAAATCCAAACTAATAAACGCGGTGGTGTCCTGTCCTCCTTCCTCCCCCTTGCCTCCTCTTCTCAGGAAACTTCCCTGGGGGGAGCAAGGCGTTGGGAAATGCTTCCCGGGGGGGGGCCAGCAGAATGGAGGGGGGGGGGGATGGTTTTGCGAGTGCTGGGGGGGGCGGGCTGGGACCCGCGTTCGGTGCCGTGGCTGCCGATTTCTGGCCGCGCTGCGGTGCCGCTGGGACCCCAGGGACGGAGCAGCAGCCCCCCCCCCGCCCCCCAGGGTGACCCGAACCCGTGGGGCTGCCCCACGGCGGGGGGGGGGAAGGCCCCCTGCCCCTGCGCGGGTCGGGTCGGAGGGATGCTCGGCACCCGGCGCTGCCCTCCCGGAGCGAGCCGGGGCCGGGCGAGGGGGGGGGGTTATTTCTCATCGCAGCCTCCCCCCTTTTGCCCCCGGGGTCCTCCCCACAGGTGCTGGAAGCTGCTCGCTGGGTCTGGGGCCGTTCCCGCTCCCACGGGGCCGGCACCGAGGGGACCACGGGGGCCACCGCTGCCCTTGCCTGGGCCATTGATACACGGGGGGGGGGGCACCCCCAAATTCCCACCCCCCTCCCTGTGACCTTGCCGCAGCCGGGAGCTCTGGGGCTGTGGGCCCCTCTGCCCGGTGTCCCCAGGCACCCCGGGGCAGTGGGGACCGTGTGGGGGGGGCGAGGTGTCGAGGCACTGGTGTGCTCTGGGCAGCCACTGGGCGGGGGTGTCTTTACCCCGCCCCAGGACCCCCCAGCGTCCCAGTGGGGTGCAAATGGGGCTGGCAATGTGCAGTTGTGAGATGGGCTGCAGTGGAGACCAGCGGAGGGGGAGGGGGGATGAGTGGGGCCTCAGCCCCAGGTGCTCCCGGCACATGCTTCCCTTCCCCCCAGGGTCACGGCACGGCACAACCCGAGGTGGGGGGCGGCCGATGGCCCCAGCGCCCCCACGGTGCCTCCGGGAGAGACGGGAGGGGACGGGTGCACCCGGGTTGATTTTACGGGATTTTCTTCTTTAAACGGGTCTTTTCCTTGTTTCCTTCAGCGCATACATACACATACACATAGTTAAGTGTTTATATGTTTAAGTATTTATATATTTAAGTACATTTATATAAATGTGTCTCTCTGTGTGTGTATATATATATATATATTAATGTTTCTCTTTTGCAAGCACTAGTAAGACGCTCATCACACCAAGGGGGGGGCTGTACAGGTAGGTTGGGGGGGCGGCCATGTGTGCTGGGTCTGGTACCACCAGCCTATGCATGCCCCAGCCCTTCTGTTAAAAGGAAAGAAGTTATTGCAGCCCTCCCAGAGCTGTGAAAAAAAAAATAATGAAAGAAAAAAGAATAAAAATCTGTGCTGGGCACAAAGTGAACTGAAGTTGCCCTCCCAGATTTAGTGAGCACCTGAGAGCCAAGAGGCAGCAGGTGTATAACACCCCTCTACATGCACTCATTTCATCGGCTTTAAATAAAAATCACACAGACGTCATCTTCCTTAAAAATTATAACTCAGGAAAGCAGCGATGCTGAGTGACGCAGCCAAGAGGGGAGCCTGAGTTCCAGTTTGGTGGCACGGTCCTACACCTCTTCATCCAGTATCCCCCAGTGTGGTGGCCCATGGCAGGGGATGCTTCGGGGGTTGGGACGCCACAGGGTGCTGGCTTCCCCAGGGGAATCCCCCCGGCTGGGAGCCCAGCGGCTGCCCCTGCCTCACTGCGTGGACACTACCCTGTCCCACGGGCACAGCAGTGGGGCTGGTTGCTGAGCCCAGCTGGTGGCAGGGACATGGAGGAACCTGGTCCAGGTCACATCAAATATTGGCTTTGTCCTGCGCGCCTGCCTTCCCTTTTTATTTTATTTTTTTTGTTGTTGTTGTTGCATTTCTCCCAGCCCTGGAGGTTTTTTTCAAAGCACAACTCAAGCAGGAACAGCCGGTTTGCTGAAAAAACAACTAAAATTGCTGCTTTTTTTTTTTTTCCTTGTATTGGGTAGAACTCCCCAATCCGTGCCGTGGCCACTGGCGAGCCCAGTGTGGTCGGGCCTCATCCTCCCTCTGCCACCCACGGGCCGGTGCCAGCAGGTGGGCAAGATGTGACTTGTGCTTGTTGGCACAGGCTGGGGAGCGTCATGCCCAGCTTTGGGGGGCCCCCAGCACCCCCCAATTCGCTAGCAGCATGGCTGGGGCTTGGGCATCCGCGCGCTCTCCCACCATGGACTCCCCGGGGGCCGGAGCGGGCGCAAGTCTCGGCAGGTCTGGTGGCACGTCGCCGTGCCCAGCTCCAGCAGCAGGCGCCGGCGGCATCACCCGGCTGAGATTTTGGGCAGCCCAGTTGGGAAACAGCTGCCTGGGTGACTCGGTGCCTCCCTTCTCAAGCATGAAGGCTCCTGGCTGCACAGCTACTATTAGTATTTATAATTATATTTTTTAAATAGCATTTGTTGCTGGACCACGGTGCTCGCAGCGGCCCAGGGGCTGGTGCCAGGGCGCCGGGACACCGCGGTACCTGGCACAAGCCTGGTGAAGCTCCTGCCTCTCGCTGAGTGCCAGCTCCTAAGGCATGTGGTGCTTTCCTGCTGCGAGTCAAGGGCCAGGGCTTGGCGGGGGCCGGGGGGGTGGGGGGTGGGGCGGGCACAGAGGGGGGCACGTACAGCCTATCCTGGGCTGTCCTTAGTTTTTACGCTTGGTGCTTCGTGGACCTGAAATAATTGGTGATCTGTTTGCTGCTGTCAGAGTAGCTGCTGTGAGTAGAGCCCCTGCTCCGAGCAGAGCCCTGCTCGGCCGGTGCTCCCCGAACCCCCCCCCGGCAGGTGGCAGGGGGCTGCCCTCGGTTGGGACCTGGCCCGGGGGCGGTGGGCTGCACTGTGCTGCTGGGGGGCCCGGCCGCCCCCCGGCCGCAGGGTGGGCTTTGGGGGTGCAAAGTGTTATGGCCGAGCAGGAATTATTAAACCATCGGAAGCTGCAGGACCGTGCCCAGCACCGCGCGGTGCAGCGATGCTGCAGCCCCCTCGCTGGCCGGGCACGGGGGCAGGTGGGGGCGGCCGAACCCTCGCCCAGCCACCTGTGGTTTTCCCGGTCTGTGTTAGCCACTCATGGCTAATTCCTGCGCTATGAGTAGCAATTAATGCGCATCACATCCCGCATTGGTTCCAAACCTGTTTTGAATTTGTCAATAAAAATAAATGAACCTGCTGGTGTCACTCCCAGCCGAGGAACCTGCTGCACTGCAGAGCTCCTTCCGTGTCGTGTGGCCGAGCACAGAGCTGTGGGCAAGGAGGAGGGAGAGAATGGTCAGCGGGCTGGAGCCCAGAGGAAAACATATGCCTTTTTCCAGCTAGATCCCAACCCAACACTTGCCCCCTCCCAAAACGGACAGGACTTTTCCAAGAAAGCAAGAGAGGATTTTTTATTTTTATTTTTTTTTAATGAAAAACTGCAATTTTAGGAAACAGCGTTCTGGATCTTATGTACATTTCTAGTATCACTTCCTGTATATTTTTAAGCTGAAATCCTCTTAGCATGCAAAGTAAATAGATTATGATATACTGAAGGATTAAGAATCACTGTCTGGTGTCAGATTAATCCCTCATATAGACCATCACTTGTACTGACAGAAATATGGCTGCAATTCAGCAAAATAGCTGCGCGGCAAAGCATCGCACCGCAGCTCCCGATGCAGCACCAGCGCCCAATCGCTGCCTGCCCTTGTGCCATGTGTTTTCCAGAAATTAAATTTAAATCCATAGGCCATTAAAAGCGTGCTGCCCCCCAAGCGCTGCGCAGAGTGTGGCTCCGCGCAGGGAGGCAAGGCAGCAGCCAGCTCTGTTTCAAAGCTTTGCTTTAGTAATTTCCCCCCGTTGAGTGTATAAAACCCTTCGTGTCGCAGCCCATTCGCACCCTTCAAGCCGCAAAGCAAACAGTCCCCTTCAGGTAAACTCGTGGAAAGGTACCGATGTGGATGAAGTGCCAATATGGGTCAGGAGTTCTTCTGGTGCAACCAAAATTGCCCGTGGCGCAGCAGAAATCCAGCAGGATTTTGGCTCGGAGAGGGAAATGGTTGACTGACTGTGAGCACAAATATTTTATTTTTGTTAATAACAATAAAATACTTCTAATGTCTTTTGTTTGTTTGCTTTTTTACACGGTTCTTTTATTTTTAGTCCACCGTACAAATTTGTTTCTCATACAAAACCAATTTCAAGGCATTCGCCGGCTTTGGGCTGCAGCCACCCAATGCTCCCAAAAAACCTCCAGCTTAAACCGCGCATGCGCCTGTGGCAGAGCCCAAACCCTGGATCTGTACATGCTGCGCCCGACCAGCCGGTGGGAAGAAAGCCCTGAGACGATGCTTGCTCCTCTCTTCACCGCCAGAAAAAAACCAGAGGGCTGGAACAGGTTACGTTACCTTCTCAGTGCATTTTCCCTTCGTGGTTAGAGAAGGCAGATTAAAATCTGGACTCCAATGGGAAGATGTTTAAGAGGCTCCGCGTCTTTTTTTCAAGGCAAAATAATGGTTATTCAACGATATATCTAGATATGAAAATTGAGAGCATTCTTCGAAAAATGCTGCTGACTGTGAAAGGCTGCTCTTTCACAGAGGTATCCTGAGTGAAGATTTTATCTGCTGGTATCTCAATAGGAGGGTTTTCAGAGCCTTAAGTGGAAATTCAAATCTGCTTCCAAGTGAAGATTGTTAAAATATAAAATGTGTAGGGAATTACAGACTTTCTCCCAAGAAGTTCATGGATTTGTCCAAGACACCCACCCCACCCACCCACCTGCCTGAATTTGTCAGCATTGCATTTGTACGATACACAGTGATCCGCAATTACTCGCTTTTTTGATGTCTTCGAATGATGCCACGAGAGCGTCACCCGGTTGCCCCCCCCCGAGCAAACGCGGGGCAGCCAGTGCGGGACGGGGGCAGCCTGGCCGTCCAAGGGCAGCGGATCCGCCAAGCCCGGAGCTTCATCTCCCGCGAGTGGCTGGATCCAGGGCTGGCTGGAAGCTCGCTGGAGGTCTTTCCGTGAACCTCCCCACCTCGGGGAGGTCTCCCCCTCCTTGCTGTGGCAGCTCAGTCACACCAGGCCGAAGTGCACGACTTGGAGAGTGCCGCCGTCCCCCGTCCCCTGCGGAGGGACAGACAGCATCAGGCCGGCTGCGGGGCCAGCACCGAGGGGTGGAAGCACCCTCCCAGCCCGGGCAGGGGGGGCACCTGCAGACACCGGCCCCCTTTGCCCCGGGAGCGGAGGCTGCAGCCCCACAGTGGTGCAGACTGCCTCGCGGCTCAAGGGAAGGCCCCTCTCCCCGTTTTTTAAGCCCCTTTGCGCCCCCTCCCCTGCTGCTCCGGGGGAAACCAGGGGCTGCAGCTCCCGCGGCCACTCACCATGGCCCCGGCGGGGGGCACGGGGTGCGCAGGAGAGGGGCTGGGAGGCCCCACCTGCCTTCGAGCCCCTTTCCCCGGTGCCGGGAAGCTTATTGGCAAAAGTGAAACTTTAGATTTTTGTTACCTTTTAATTAAAACATACTGCAAACACCGCAGGGCTAGGCTGACGCCAGCGGCGAGCGCGCCAGGCTCCCCAGGTTCGGTGGGGCCAGCGTTCCCCACTCCCCGCGCAGTGCAAGCACCCCATTTCAGCACAATTCCCCGTGCCGCAGGGTGGGAACCTCAGCCCTCCGGATCCGCACAGGGCACGGAGATGGGGAGAATGTGGGCCACGAACAGAGGCTATTTCATAACACGGGCTAGCGTGCCTGTGAAACCCATGAAATACTTTGCCTTGGAAAGCGCTGTAGTCTAGTGAGTCATTGCTTTCTTTTGAATTACAGATGAGTAGCCAGCCCTTCACGATGCAAGGAAAAAACTAGGTGTGGAGCTGAAAACAAAGGGGAACGTGTGTTTGTGCTGTCTCGGCGGGCAAGACGCTGGCTGGCGTGGGAAGGGGGGTGGGCTCGGCCCTGGAGGTGGCTGTCAGGGCTGTGGGAGAACCGGCGAGGGCAGATGGGACTCACCTCAGTGACTCCCTGCTCGATGACTTCAGGAAAGAGGGGAAAAAAAAAAATTAAAAAAATTCCCCTAATACTTTCGGCTTCGTAAGGAACCTTTACCAGAGCAGCAGCTCCATCTCATGGCATGTGCAATTCACCACAGAGATCGCGTCACCCTCCGGAGCAGCAGTGCCGTGCACAGCCTGCCCACCCCCGCGTGCAGCAAGCAGAGGTGCGACGGCTCAGAACAAGTGCCGCGTGGGCACGGAGGGTTGTTTCCAGCCCATTGCCGGCCACAGCCCTTGCAGGGAGATGGCGGGAAGTGGCCCTGTCACAACATGACCCCCTGTAAATTCTCGGAGGTGTTTTGAAGATGACGGGAAAAGTCCTCGGCATGCCATCCAGAGCAGCGCTTGCGTCCCAGCCCCACCACATCATCACAGTGCTGAAACTTGACACACAGCATCACCGCTGCAGGTGCTGCTCAGGTGCCCTCAAGGAGGTTACGAGGAGCCTCGCTCAGCAGCAGCCCTCGGCGGGGAGGGGGCTGTGTGCATATGCCTTGGCTTTAGGGTGGCTGCAAGCTTGGCACTTGTTGGAGGCTCCAAAAAAATACAAAAGGTTTTTCTGCAGGGCAGCCACAGCAGTACGTTAGCCTTGAGGAGCATCAGTGGCTGCAGGTAAGGGGTGGCTCCTTTTTCCCTGGGACTGTGTCAGTGCCTGATGCAGAGGGGTTTCTGCTCTGGGGACCAAGGGATGAGGTGGGAAGGTGAATGCAGACTGAAGAAAACGAATGAAACAAACCACCACATCATGTTTGACCATTCAGAGTTCAAGGTTGTTTGGGTAGGTCCCTGTTGCTCAAGGCTCAGGGTCCCAGCTGCATCAGATGATAGGTATCTGACCTAGCTTTTGCGATTCCTGCCTCTGTCTGGGCAGAGGTTAACGAGAACCCAGCTCTGCAGACCCATCTAGCTGCTTTATTTAAAAATACTTTAAAAAAACAAACAATTTGCAAACCTCTCTGGTCACGCTAAAGCAGGCTTGGTGGTGTTGCGTGGGAAGCCTGTGATGTGGCATCAAGCTCGTAGAGGTGTTTAATGTTAATCAAAGGCTGAAGAGTGATAATGACTGGAATCCTCTTCTGACATCTGCATCTTTTCTTATGTAGCATCCCAGCAATAAAAGAAGCCCTAATAATTTGATGAGAGTCGATTTTCATGGTGGAGGAAAAGGGCTGTCTAGGAAGAGGGGAAGCCAGCATCGCAGTGCTGCTGCCCATGGTAATGAGCAGCTACTCAGCCAGAGAAGGAAAACATGAATATCCTGACAGGAGAGCATCCACTTGTGCCCTGGAGAGTTCAGATCGTGGGGCTTTGCATGGTAATGATGTGGTCCCGCTCCGGCGGGCGAAGGGAGGAGCGGCTCGGGAAGGCACACCCTGTAATTGAAAAGCCACTAAGCCCTCTTGGACCTGCAGGGATAGCAGGACGCAGGCAGCGGTTGGCTCGGGCTCCTCAGGTCTGAGGCAGAACAGAGGATCCCTTCCGTCTCCTGGAGCAGGAAATACAGAGAAACCTCTTCCCCGCAGCGCCGCATCGCTCCCGGGAGGCTACGCTTGTTCTCCTGGGCATTACTCTCAAGGGCATGATGAAGGTGGGAAAGGACGGGAGTGGGAGAGAGGAATAAATGAAGGAGCCACAGGGAATTACCTTAAACACTTATTTTTTTTCAGGTGGAGACTGCCTGATTCCAGGCTGCAGGAAAAGCTATGTGGAAGGACATGCCTGTTGTTAGGATCCATAGGTACTGCTCCCTTTCACTGGAAGTGCCTTCCTTCCCTTGGATGGCACCGTACGGAACCCTTCTGGCCAACAGGTTATTGGGTGCTAATACACTAAACCAACCATTCGGTAGCCACAAGGCACCGCTGGCTTCAGCATCTCAAATTGCCGCAAGTAAGGCCAGTCTTCAGCCCAGAAACTACAGAGCACTTGAGATTCACGTTTTCCAAAGGGTCTTGTTTGTACCGAGGTTGGTGGCCAGGGTGTTTGGAGGTTTAGTTTTGCTTATCTAAGGCTGGGCACTGCTACATGGAGACACTGAACCAACCCACGTAGGTTGCTCAAGCTTATCAAACAACAGAATAACGCAGGCGAGGAGGGACCTCTGGAGATCGCCCTGCTCAAAGCAGCCAGAGCAGGCTGGCATGGCCCTGGAGGCTGCCCTCACCCCATCTCCAGCCCTTCCTGGAAGACAGAACTGAACATGAATGCCAGATCCTGGCCTCAACAAATCCTGCGGATGGGATGCTCGCTTCTCACTTGCTTCGCCCCTGCTTGCACAGGGCAAAAAAAGCCGCAGGTTATTCTCGCTCCTCTGGCAACTACCCATGCTGTCACCACCCCCATGCTCAGCAATGGGACCCTCTGGCCAGCAATGGTCCCAAAACAGCTTGGCAAAGCTGTGCAGTCTGCATTTGTCCTCGCCCATCATCACCCATGCACCAAGGGGCTGCAGCTGGCACACACGTGCCCTGCGCTAGCACGAAGCCACCAGGACCACTGGCAGGGGTGCAGGTGGCCCCCGTGGTAGCACTGCCTCCCTCTGAGCTGCCGCTTGCGTGCTGTAGGGCTAATGCTTTCCTCTAGAAAACAAAGCTCGAGCGTTGTTTGGCTGTGTGACAGCCAACTGCTCTGGCAGGTGACTGGGAACAGTTTGTTGCATGATCTTTGCAGTTTCAGGGAGGAGAAGCTTCCTCATAGCTGAGGGCAGCAGCAAGCGAGGAAGACGTGCGTTACGATGCACCTACAAAAGATGGGTCTGTGTCAGATATGCCCCTGCTGAGGGCTCCGTGGCCATCTGCACCGGGGACAGGTCACTTCTGGTTCCAGCCTTTGGGCAATGAACTGGCAAAGTGGGGCAAAGCAAATCCTCCAGCTCGCTGCTGCAGAGATCCTCCTGCCGAATTGCCTGTGCAAGAAGGGCTGGGCTCTGGGTGTGCTCCCCTCGCGTGGCACCGAGCCCGGTATTGTGAGGGCTTCCTCTAAGCAACGTGCGGGAAGTAGCGGTGGAGGGACGCCAGCCTGGGGGGGCAGGAGGGTGAAAGTGGGACCTTGGGGATGGGCTGTCCATCAAATGCTGGCACTGATGCAGCAGGCTGGTGGTTCCAGGTGCAGAGCCACTGCCGACAGTGGGTTTGGGTTGCCCTTGGGATGGGTTGAACTAAAACCAGAGGTCGGTTCAGCTAGAAGGGGCTGCTCTGATTTGCTGGGTGCCGGCTCCTGCATTGGTACCCAACTGCTCCCAAACTTCTGAATTCCCACATGTCATTAAAAGTCAGGACAGAATCATGTTGGAAATGTATTCCCAGAACTACAAAGTGTTGCGTGGATGGCTTTTGTACTCCAAAAAAACCTGGTGTGCGCACACCAGGCTGCCCCTTACCCAACAAGTCATTGCCCAAGCTCTCACCAGAGCTGCTGCCTCCTCTCCTCGGTCCTGCGAGGAACAGCAGCGCTGCAGGGATGGAGGTGTCCCGCTTTCCCATGGCAGCTCGGCGACCTGTGGGGAAATCAGGGCACCTCCACCACGGTCGTAGAGGTCACGCTTTGACCTGGCAGCTTTCAGCAATGCTGACCGCTCCGCTGCAGTAGCTTTTTGGAACTAAGGATGCTCCCTTGTTGTCCTGAACGATGTGACGGCAAAGCTTTCTTCTTTGTATCACTCTCATTACACAGCCTGTACGTTTGCACTCATGGATCTTCTTGTCATAGTCCAGAGCTTTCAGATGCGCTTCTGAGTTTATTAATTCAACTGCTTAGGTGAGGATAAGGAGCATCTTACACGCAGCTCAGGGGAGGAGCAGCTACCTGCTGGATAACCCACCTGCAAACCCAGGAATCCCACAACATCCCCAGACCATCACCGCTGCTATATTTTACCTTACTCTGTATCCTGAAGCAAGCAAAGCCATCAAAAGGCAACAGGGGACTTTCTTTTGAATCGAGGGACTCCCCGCCAGCGCGACCCCAGCGCAGCGAACTCTGTCACCTGCTCCCCAGCCTTTCCCCATCCTCCACCCAGGCAAAATGTGCCGGGGCCCACGGGAGGCTGCAGAGGTGGGGCCGGCACGTGTTGTTCTCCAGTGCTTCGGGACTGGTAGAACAGCTCTTAGAGCACGATTTTACTTGGCACGGGCTGGTTTTGTAATGAAAGGAATAAATAAGTGCCATCGTGCTCCGCTGGGAGGTTGAAGTGTTTCCTTTCTTTTCTTTTTTTTTTTTTTTCCTTTTAATGATCTGCTTGTATCAAGGCCAAACATTGAATGCTTTGGCCTCAAAAATAAAAGTTTCAACAAGAACTGTAATTGGGAGGAGGCTAAAATGGAGGCTACAATACAGGCACTCTTGTGCCTTCATCCACGCTGCTGCCAGACAGCTTTTATTTATGTTATTTTATTTTATTTTATTTTCCCTGTTTTCCTTTAAAGCAGAACTGAAGGAGTGCTCTGGTGCTGCACGCTGCTGACTCACCAGCTCTGGAGCCAGGCTCCCCCTACGCCTGCGCTCCATCCGCACCCCCAGGACACCCAGCCACCCGGGGCACCAGAGCAGGCTGGGGGGGAACGGCCCCCAGAGATGGGGGCAGCTGATGGCTTTGGGGGACAGGGCAGGGTCCCCATGCCCACCTGGAGGTCTCCTCCTCTCCTGCCCGGGGAGCTTCTTGCGGCTGGAAGCCCAAGCGGGTGCGGGAGGGAGGAGGACACAGGCTCGAGCCTGGCGCTGGGGGAAGGGACCATCCACCTTCTTTGGCAGCACCTTGCAGTTAAATCAGCTTAAAGTGATCATGAAACCATAGGGTAGTATTTCACCCCTCTTTACTGTGGTCTCGCTCTTGAAAGCACCAATACGAGCACTGGCTAGTTCGTGTAAGATGAATGTGGATGAAGGACAATAAGTTCTTTCTTAGGCCCCATCCAACAGGCATCGGGTAATAATTTTCGACTTTTATGCGCTGCGCTCAATTCAAAGCTGCAGACGAAGCCCCGCTCTAGCAGCGTGCACAGGAGCATTTCTACCAATTTCAGCGAGAGCCCTGCAGGCAGACAGCTTGCAGGGACAGGCTCGGGGAGTTTCAGGAAGCTGCAAAATAAGAGTAAATAATAATAAGCAGAAATAAAAAAATAAATCACAAATGGGTTACCTGTTCTGAAGGAACTGCTCTCAGATTTCCTTCAAAAAAAAAGAAAAAAGATCACCATGTTATTTACATTCCGTTTAACGTGCTGAAAACCCCAAACAAACAAGGCTACGGTATTAGGTAACTCCTTCACTTTTTTGATAGGACACAGCTATTTTATAGCCTCTTATTCAATGGATGAATTCAAATGTTTAATATATTGCTTATACAAGTCTACACATGTGGGATATGTATATTCCCTCAACCCCCAAGTTAAAGCAACTGTGATTTTTGCGGATAGGGCAGTGGTGACGCAAGGCCGGTGATGGATCAGGGTTCCCATGTCGTCCCAGCCTGGCGGGGAGCCGTGGCAGGCGTGGGGTGCCCACAGTGACAGCGGTGGCTGCAGCACACCTCCTGCCTGGGTGGTGGGGCTCGGTCCGGGCTGCTGCCTGCACGCTCGGCCCGTGTCTCGGAGGGTTGTGCAGCCGAGTGCCGTCAGTTGGCTGCTGGAGGTGCCGGGGATGAGTCTTCGTGTTACAGCTTGAGCCCCATTAACAGCTGCCAACATCAAAAAGCAGTCCTGCTGCAGGCAACGCGTTTCTGCCCCTCGCCTGGTGCCGCCTGTGGTGTCCTCCCATCCCCAGGCAAGGCAATTTGGTTCAGGGGACGGGCAAAAGCCCACGGGAAAGAAAACATCCATTTTTTGGGTTGGGTTAACGTGCCGGTGGCTGCCTTCATGATCCCGTGAAGGTGGACGGCAGGCGGCGGTGAGGGGGATGCAGGACCTTCCCGTTCCGATGGTGGCCAGCTGCTAGCGGCTTCACCGTCACGTGGAAGTGCACCCGTAGCTGGCTCGTTTGAGACCATTTCAGTTGTGGCTACAGGAACCGCAGTTAACGCCTTGACTCTGTGCCAGTGTGGCTGGAGACTGGCTCTGCTCCTACGTACCTGTCACTGCAGTGGTGGGACACCTGCACCAGCAGGAGATAAAAAGCCCCATCTCACCCCTTGTGCAAATACTCTTACATGCACCTGGCTGACTTTACAGGGTGGCCCTTTAACCGTGCCTTCTTCGTGCTGGGCTCCTCCTCTGTCAGACTGTAGCACTACTTTGACTCTCCTGTGACAGAGACACCACTGAGGGAGGATGCCCCCGCCCCTCCCCCCCCCCCCCCCAAGTAGTGCAAAATATGGCTTCACAAGACACGTAGCTGGTGAGGCTATGCTGGTGGCCATTGTGCCCCCAGTAACAGAGCAACAAGGACCAAAACTAACCAACACTTTGCCTGTCTTTGTCAAGTCATGCACAGCGCTGCAAGACAAGGATGCTCATCCCATCAGTTGATTTAGTCTATGCTGCGAGAGCTGGTGGCCGAGTCCTTGGGCCTCTCCCTGCTAGCGATACTCAAACCAAGCTCACGCTGCAATGCCACTGCCTTATTTGCCCTCCTAGATCCAAGTTCTTTTCCCAGGTATTATTTCCATTTCACCATTATTTCTAGGTTCACCCCCTTGGGCATACCTGCAAGAGACTCCCTCGCTTACCTTCCTGGCTGCTGGAAAAGGGTTTCCCCGTCAGGAAGGTGGCATGGCCATCTGCTCCAGGCTTATGCTCCTTGTCCTCTGCCTGCCCACGGCTGGTGGGTCTTTGAAAACAAAACAAAAGTGATAGGAAGGGAGGGAGCACGGACTGAAGACTTGGGGAGATGCTGCATAGCACAGCAAAGCTGTTTCATTTGTTTTCTGCCTTTTCAAGTACACAGCAGCCTGTGTAATTCCCTGGCTACAAACTGTAGCTCTTTTTTATCAGATGCCAGCACGTTTGTTGACTGAGCGTCACTAGGTTCACTCATTTGGCTGTGCAGTCGCTCCAGCACCATCCTGTCATTCAAAGATGTGGTGTAAAGCTGGTGTTTTCTAGAGCAATTTAAGTTTTGTTAAGCAGGACAGGCTGGGGATGTGCAACACGTGTAGCAGGCGCCTGGCACCGCAGCAGCCCTGCACGGAGGCGGTTGGGTGGGTGCCAGCAGACGAGGACATCAGACCCAAAAGGCAGCACTGATTTTCTGTGAGTTTTGAAGTTAAATCCTGTCCCCACACTGCTTCCATCACTGAAATCCAAGTTGCCAAGGAGCTGCAGGGAGGAAAATGCCAGCTATGTGCTATGGAAATACAGATGGATTTTTTTTCTTTCTTTTGTTTGTTTTGCTCATCTCGGTTTCTTCACTCATCATTAATCTCTGCTTACGTAGGCACGTGGAAAGGCAATCCACTCCCAAGACAGTGGAACTGGAAACATGGAGGCCATCTTGTGCTACCTTGGCTTGCCGACTTGCCGCTTGCCCTGCTGCCCACACACTGCCAAGCGCCTGGTGAAGTCCGAGGGTTCAGCAAGATCGAGTCGAACAGAGAAAATAAACTAAACCTCTCACGCCAGGCCAGCTGGGAACCCCTCTGGGGGGAGTCTCCTCATTTGGGTGGCTTTTCCTCCTCCACGGATGTAGTCATGTTTGACAGCAAGTAGTGTTTTACTCAAGGGTGGCTCTTAGGTGTGACAGCAGGGCAGCTGTGAGAATGGAAATGCGAACGTTTTTGTGTGGCACCCAATTTGTTAACTGCCACAGTGCGAAACCTCGCTAGGCTCTGATAATACAAATAGTACATTCCAAGAATAAAAAGCCCTTTACTGCTGATGAGAACATAGATAATTAAAGAAAAAGCTCAGATTTTCCCTGCGCCTTTGTCTTCACGCTACCAGTTGGGCGATGGCTGTGCAAGCAGCTGGGCATCTGTAAAGCAACTAAAAGCAACTCTCCTCATCAGCTTTCCCCGAGACACTTTTAAGCTGCAGTAATGCAACTCTCCCATCACGCTAAGCTTTATTGGTTCAGCAAAAGAAACTAAGAAACTTCATTGGAGACCAGATTATGCTGGTTGCAAAAACGGAGGGATTCTTCTGCTCTTCGACCCCATTATCTCCTCCGTAGTGTCTTGATCAGCTTTCTTACAGAGAGCCTCGGATTCTGCCGAGACCTGCAAATTGCTTTTTTGGCTGCCAAATTGCCATAACCCTTCTATTTTTATGTTTTAAAAGAGCTTAAAACCCTCCATCCTCTTTGGATGTGTCTTTAAAATTGACCAATACTGGGAGGATTTCATGTATATCCGAAGGCTTAGAAGAAGATGTTACCTCTACCAAGCCTCTAGTTTTACAGTCAACAGACATGAAAAGCCCAGCGGGGATAAAAGGAACATAACCAGTTCTGTCTAATGCACATAAATCTACCTAAGAGCTCAAGGCACTGGAAGTACTCAATGCGCTACATTTATCTGAATCTAAGATACAGAAATGGGTCTTCAGCCCACATGCCACATGTCCCAGTTTGATGCCAAGTTAATATGAATTAAGAGACTGAGATGAATAAACAAGGTCAGTCTGGGCTGGGCCAAGTTGAATCAATGTAAAATAATTGTCAGTATTTTCTGTCAGCAACGCTGGTTTATCTTGGCTTGGGATTCTCGGTGCTATAGATTATAAAATGTTTTCAGTGGAACAGTTGGCAGACATTTTATTGATTTTTCTTTGTTTTGTGAATGCTGGAAAAATTTCCATTAAGTATACACGCTGCTCATGTGATGAAGCCAAATTGCTTTTTCAAACTTTTCTTTCTTTAAGTGTGCTAACACGTTAATACATTAGCAATCTAATTTAATCAAGAGGACCTTTGTCTGGAATCAAGAGGCCATAGAATGCACCTTGATGCATCTCGAGTACTTATGGGCTAATAAGAGTTAATTTCGTGTTTTCAAGGTGCTGTATGCATCGCTGACTAATTAATTTGCCCAACACCCCTTTGAAGTTGGTAATGTATTATCTCAGTTTTACAGATGTAGAAATTGAGAGTGCAACTTCACACAGAGCCACATGCATTTGCCCGCTGTTGCGTTCTTGGTGCACGTGAAGCTCCTGTTGCCTTCACCGGGGCTGCACAATGCTGAAGGATGAGAAGGGATGCTGCAGCAGCCGGGCAGGATTAACACTGCTGAGCTGCTGGATACCACTTCCACGATGAATTTCCTACACCCCATCGCCACATCCCCGCAGCACGCCTCGTAATAGAGTTACTTTGGAACTGAAAATTGCTAGGACAGATACAGCAGCTTGTAAGATTACTCCCGGACCCGTGGCAGACCGTATTTCTCAGCTTATATTCCTGCTATTTGAAGACCTGCTATTTGAAGAAGTTTGCTTCCTGGTTAAAGAGGACTTCTGAAAAAGATAATTGATGGTGGAAGAACAAATGGAAGTGCCATAATGGCAATATTTTGTTTAATTGCATGGAACAGTGGAGCAAGGAATTTTTTTTAATGTGACACACAAAAGTATGCAGCGGGGTAACTCTTAATTCTCTCTCTCTTTATGCTGATTTAATAACCAACATACACAGATATGAAAGACTGCCACGCAGTTTTCTCTTAATGCTTCCTGAGGTTTGATCAGTGGTGCTACAGGCTAAAAATATACAAATATGCTTCTGAACGTAAATAAAAACCTTGCAGAGAGGTATAAATATGTGCATCTTTAAGTACATAAGCAACAGGAAAGTTTTATGATAAATGTCACTGTGATGATATAAATTTTTGCCTTCTACCTTAACCACTCCCACTAAAATAGGAGATATCCTAACTAAAGTAGGAGTCATTCTGGTTTGGGGATGGGGACAAGGTAGGTGGCTCCAGCCCAGCCTCACACACATCCTGACACTACAAATGCAAGATACTGAAACCCACAATGCATTATGGTGAGGCAACAGAAGGACACACTGACGGGGAGCAGACCCACACCGCAGTTAGCAATGCTGATGGCAGAGCAGTGGGGGCAGCCATAGCTCTGTGCTGACCCTGTGCCAAGCTCCGGCACGCTTACAGCACTCACTGGTTGACTCACCCAGAGATAAGCTGTCCCACAGTCAAACAGCTCCTTTGAGGTGTTGTCCAGAGGATCGGTATGCTACCTTGGTCCTCTGAGCAACAGCCTCCATACCTTCTGAAAATGTTTTCCTCATCTACAGGCAGCAAAAGGGTTCCGTTAATCAAAAAGTTTCCATAAACAGGTAACAAGAATAATGAGAGGACAAGGATTGCTAGGCTGTAATGTATCTGACACTTGGAGGGAGGCAATGGCAATGGCCAATGGCAAATGTGAGCCAGAGGGGAGAGCTTTGTCTTGCAAAATTATTCATGGACTGTGCATTGCTGGTGGTATTTAACTTTCCTGTTCATGTCAAGAGTGAAAGAAATGACACAGCAAATAAAATGCCTCTATCTGGAGTGTTGCCCTGAATTCTCTACTGTCCCCAAGTTGCTGTGCGCCCAGCTCAGGATGCTGCCCACAGCTCTCCCCGACAGCCACACTGCTGCTGCTCTCATCAAGTGCATGGAGCTGAGCCCTTTCTCTGTCTGTAAAGCTTTCTGACTGTCAAGGCAAGAAGAGAAGCCAGATCTCGCCTACAGGAAGTTCTCTAACCCTAACCTTGAGACTATTTTACGAATTATTATTTTGGTTCCAGCCTTTTCTGTCCTTTGCTTCCCCTGTCTGTCCCAGGCAACGGCTTTCCTTGTTAGGCAAAGGAGATGATGATGTGAAGAGTTAAATGAAGTGATTTATTAATAATGCAGCCTGAAAACTGGGCTTCTGTTACACATATGCAGATGCCAGTCTCCCTGAAGGTTGTCAGCAACAAGGTTTATTAACTAAGTTAACCAGAAATGTCTTCTGCTAGTCTTCACAGGGCTTCTGCCTCGGTGTAATTCATGAGATAAGCCTCAGCTGTCCCAAAACACTGCCAAGATTGAAATAAAAGAAAGAACAAAGTCCAGGTATGTGCTGGAGATGAGCTTCCAGGACCTTAGCTGAGATACAGATGTGGGCAGTGTCTGGGTCTGATAGGGGTGGTAGCGTTAGAGACGCAGTAATGTGGTCGACCGACTTCACAAGTTTGGTGCGACTAGCTGGTACAAGGTTGTAAAGCCAAGGCAGACGACAAAGGGCTCGGGGAAAGAAGAGAGAGCAGCTACCGAGTACTCTCACTGAGCACCTGCGAAGTCCCGTCGCGGTGCCCCACAGAGATGCAGGGAGCCACGGCCACCCGGGAGGCAGCGGAGCCCGGCAGCACCCGAAGTAATGCAGGCAAGTGCACGAGCGGCGCTGCTGCCTTGGCGTGACTTACAACTCGCTTGCACAGACGAGGCTGTGGGGATTTTATTGCAAGATTAATGACACTGACCACTGGTGCTCAGCTGGCAAGGAAGAGGTTCGTTCTGGGTTGGACGTGAGCTGGAGGTGACCTGGCTCAATGCTCTTCTCAAAACACGTTCAGCTGTTCCGCTAGATCCACCGTCGGGGTGGCCTCGGCTGAGGTCTGTGACCCGGCGGGGAGCTCTGCGGGGTGACAACAGAAATGAGCCATCGGCACGGGTGAGCTGACTCTTGTCACACCCCCAGCAAGGACGTTTGCTGTGGGATGTCACAGTATGCCAACGCGCAGGGGATGAAGCAAACAAAAGCTAAAGATTAACCTTGCTTCCCGGATGATAAATCAAGCCCCCCAAGACAGTATCTCGAGGCTTTAAATGATGCTGAGGAGGTAGATCAACAGGTTGCCTCCAGTAATACCTATGAAGCGTGGCTGAAGCACCCTGGCCAAGGCAGGAGGCCGTACTGTGACCGGGGTTAGGGAACGGAGAAGCACAGAGGTCTATCTACCACAAGAACGGAATTTTCTTCTTTTGCTTTTCTTGAGGGGAAAGACTTCCGAAGTAAATAGGAAATTATTCAGGATGTACATTTATCTCACTGGTGAGCAGAATACATAAACACCAAAGACTAGCCTTAAACAGCATGAGAAGTGGAGAAAGTCAATAGTGAAACAAAAAATGACCAAGCTAACGAACAACAGAGAGCCTTTGCAGGAGGGAGGATGTGTCCCGATTATTGATTTTGAAACTGCGGGTAGTGGTTGGAGGCTGGGAAGAAGTGGACAGGGGAAATGTCAGATATGAATTTGTGATGTGGGAAATTGGTTAGAATAATAATGTTGCTGTGCACTACTAAGACACTCAGCTGCAAGCACTATACATCTGCAACTTCACGAACTTCACCCCGCTTTAGTAAGGTGTTGTCGTCCCCAGTTTTCAAGTGAAAGGCAGCAGAAAGCAAATGCGATTTAATTTTGGGTTCACAAGCTGGATCAATTTAAAGAAATTTCCTCAAGTGCTGCGCAACCATCTATTCGTTACAAACTGTGTCCTTTGCTGATGTCTCAGATTAGGCAGCCAAATCTCTAGTAATGCTGGAGTAGAGACGCAACATTGCAGTGACTGCAGAACTGAGAACGTCGCTATTTCTGTAGGCACCAAACACCCAAACCCTTCCTTTCTTACACAGATTTCTTCACATGAAGAAGTCTGACGCAGACTTGGCAGCAGATGTATTATAGAAAACAAACTCTGTGAAACTGGAGGCAAAACACAAGCCGCAGGTACATGCTCACAACCATCCGTGGGGTTTTTTCAGCACAAAGAAGAGGCTGTTGGAGTCACCTGTGCCTCGGCAGGTGACCTTCCCAGCCGGCTGGCATTGTCACAGCGAGTGCCTTGAAGACTTCAGCCCGTGCTGGCAGGCTCCCAGCACTGTGGCCAGCTGGGGAGCTGCGAGGGGTTTTCTTTTGCAGCTCTGCGAGAGGCAACCCACAACTCCGGCCTCTGCTGGGGGAGGCCAGCTCGAGCGCCGGGCGTGAGGTGGGGAGCTGGTGGTGTGGGTGGGGAGCTCGCTTTGTACTCACCAACCTCCAAGAGGCAAACAAAAGCCTCGGGAAATCCCAGCAGTTTATGCAGTGCCAGCGGTTGCAAGGAGCTGCTCGTGAGGCTCAGCAACTTTTGGTGGCCACCTGGGCAGGCGCGGGCAAATGTGGTCAAGCCGGGGAGCCCAGCAGTAGGAGGGAAGTTGAACTCTGCCGTCTCTGCCCCAAGGCGCCCGACGAAGGCAGACACGGGACTGCCAGAGATGTGTGAATCATAGCCAGCTCCGAAAGGGAAACGGTGAGCCGAAGGGAGAACAGCGTGCTTACACCTTGGGATCAGAGGCGTGCTGGGATAGCCTCTGCTCTATGTGCTGTTAAAGGAGCTCCTTTCATCGGAGCGTTGGAGAAGTCCTCTGCAGTCAATACAGTCCCCAGCACGAGCTTACTGTGTTTGCTATCTGCCCACATCAATATGCTGCTATCTCCGTCCCGAAAGTTAAGACAGAATAATTGTGTGCTATATTTTTAAAAACAGGTGCCATCTCTAAATCCACTAGGTATCTCTGAAAGCTTTAGATAGTGTTCTGTATCCCAATATAAATGTATAAAATAAGTATTTCACTAGCGGTGTGCAGCTGCTATAATGGATATTATACCTAGTACTGCAAAAGCTCTATCTCTTTATGTGAGGAAAGACAGAAAACTAGCTAATATACAGATTTCCAGAAGGAGAAAGAAACGTGTTTCTTGCCCACATAAAGAACGTTCAGCACATTTGTACACACGTGTCCAGGATGATTTGTCAGTGTGGAAGTTCAAAGTGCTCACACCAGATTCACTAAAAAATGTTCCTACATATACAGCAGGCATAGAAAATAACTGCATCTATATACTCACTAGGAATGAATAATTGTTTCTTTTCTATCAAGATTGCATGAAGAAAAGTAAGAGAAATATATCTCTGAATCTTTGCAGAAGAGCTGTTTCATGGTAATTTCCCATCCGTTGCAAGGTGGTGTGCTGGATCACCAGCAACAGAAGCACTGAAAAACGCTCAGTCGTCAGACCTGTTGTTTCTCTCATAATATAGGTGAGTTCCAGGTTTTAATCAACTTTGGGAGAAGGGCACTCTTGGAAGATCATCCCAGGTATTTTGATCACAGGCTAGTAATGAGCTTACAAAAATCTGTGAGGATCATGTTAGGTTTTTTAAAGTTCTGTTTACCACCCGTGGCTGTTAATTCGCTGCATTTCCACTGAAGTATTTCCCTCTTTGCACATTCATCAAGGAAGGCTGCATTTGCCTAAATGGTTTAATTTGAAAATGGTTGTGCTAGTGCATGTGAAGTGCTCGCCAACTGACTATGTTTCTGGAGATCACTTTGTGCCCATGCCATGTCCTTCTGCCTTCCAAGTTGTTCTTAGTTCCTGCTTAGTGACTTCATGCTTTGTTGTGTTTACAGCCCTGGTGCAGATGACAACCGAGGTTGTCAGGAAAGTTCAGAATATCCAACGTACATTTCAAAAGTATTTTAGTTCATTGTTCTCCCCCTCCCTTCCATTTTCTGTTAGGGCAACAGGGGATATTCCTTAGCCCTACACAACTCCTTTGCTGCCCGCGTGCCCCTGCCCGTGCCACCCACCTGTGGGCGCAGCCCTGCGCCGCTGCTCTGCCGGCCACCCCGCGGGCAGCTGGGTCGCGCTCGCCTCTGTGCTCTGACGGTAGGTCCACGACAGCTTCACGAGGTGGGTCTTCCTCGTCTGACTGCCCCAGGAGCTCTTTAGGATGAATCAAGACACGGTATCAGGCTTACTTCATTTTAAAGTACCCATCCAGTCGCCAACTGTTTGCCTTAGGTGTCAGTAAGGACAAGGCTTCCCTCTCTTGTAACGGACCAAACCAAACAGAAAACCACACACTGACACAGCTTCCACCCTTGACTTTTCCCCTTGAAAGGGAGGCCAAGTAGCCAACAACCACCAACAGTAACATGTCCAAGAGCTTTTGGAAGGGAGGGAGCGCGTGCGTGTTGGCGTTAGTCTGCAAGGGGGAAATGCCTCCCCTAAACTGCCACCTGCAGAGGGGCCAGCTGGCTGCCACAGGCTGCTGCGCGCCAGTATTTCGCTGTTGCCATATAGATCAAAGTCTTATTAATTGGATTGTTCCCCCACAAGGTATGGCTAACCCCTTCTTTTAAAAATAAAGACCTCCCTTAGCTTTGTTTAAAAATATTTTTGTTCACAATCGAGACCTGAAGTCTTCGAGTAGGGGAAGGAGTAGCCTCCAATTCCCAAGTTCCAGTCTGAGCCCTCTGGCGAAGGAAATCGTTTGAAAAGACCCAAATCACTTAAAAATATAGAGGAGGAATTGCATATTCTGGGTGTGAGACTTAAAATAAATAAATAAAAAATTTAGTCAAACCGCAGGCTAGCAGAGTTTGGATTAAGGAAGAAAAAAATCCTGTTACAGATAAAGACTTTAAAAGATTTTTCTCAAAAATCTTAAGACCCTTTTGCGTTTTTTCTTTTTTAATCCTGTTTTTCTCCCCTTGTTCTCTGCCTTTCCAGACCCTGCATAAGCTAATCTGTGCGATACCCATGGCAACACCACGGGCAGTGCGAAGGACATAATGCTTTTGTGAGCGCTGCCATACTGCTCGCTTACATTTTGGCCCCAGACCCAGAATACTCACCAGCTTAGGAGGGCAAATCTACTCATAAGTGTTTCTGAATCTGCAAGTCCTAAAAAGCTAACGCTGTAAGGTTGCTGCAGACTATTTCTACTCTTCATGCCACCTAAATGCTATTAGCATCTGTGGGGTGAGAGAGGGTGAAGTGTGGCAACCAATTTGGCTTTCTCAGGTAGCCGACGTTCCCCACCTGTGCTGCCGTTTCCCACAGGTGGGGCAATTATGTGGGGAACAGCTGAAAGCAACCAACTCAGTCAGGGGCAACACACCTCCTCCAAGCATGCACACCACATTACAATAGATAAAGGAGCTAAACTGGCCCTGGTGCAATTTCTCCTCCAGCTTGAATAAAAAAAATCCAAAGAGGAAAAGCAGGAGGAGAGAAGAAAGGTGCATGAGCAATGCACGTCTAGGAAACTCGACTCACGGGCAAGCAAAGGAGGTTTCTCCAGAGAGCTCTCCTTGGAGCCTGCTGCAGGCCGAGCAGCCAAGAGGAGCAGGGGAGCGATACAGAGATCTTAAAAAGGCACAGGAGGAACGGCTTTTGGTATGCGTGAAGAACGCTGGGAAAGGGCTTAAACAAAATTCCTGCTGATGTGTGTGCAGCAAAAATCCACCGCAGGTCTCCTGGGACAAACTTTGATGGCCTCTGCTTGGGAGCACAGCTCTCGTCGCCGCGCTTCTGCCTGGGAACTGCGTGCTGGCTCCTGAAGAGCCTCCCGCTTCATTTGGGCTTCGCTTTTGAGGAAAGCGTTAAACCTCTTAGTCTTCCAAATGTCAAAGCTAAGACATACAGTGTGAGTCAAGCTGGTGTAATTAATCTTTTTTTCCCCTCTTTTTTTTCTTTTTCCACCTACTCGGTAATGTCTAAGGCCTACATAACTTACCCCCTTAAAGTTACAAACTTTCACCAATATATGAAATTATTTATTATAGTTCATGTCTTCTCCTTAAGACATCACTGACACAGCTCCAAGGAGCAGTGGCGTTTCAGAACGTAAACCCCCGAGAGGAGTGTGTCTTGAGAAAGGAAACTAAATAGGATGGGGGCAGCTTTGTCTTGCTCTTTCCATCATGCCATTCATTTGCGTTTTCTCGTACCTGCTGAGAACCAGACGTGAATAAATAGCAGTCTCCTCACGTCAGTCACCAGTGTAACTCACGCACGTGTGCTGGGGGGCACCTAGCAGTTCTGTAACGGGGAGTGGGCTACAGTCTGGATGCACCCAGTCCTCGTGTGGCATATTTCCAACACATGAATGCCACGAGCAACTACAACCATGGCCACCGACTTTGATATTTCACGCTGCTACACCTTGTTAAGTAATGCTACTGGATGCATAGGATGCATGGAAAACAGAGCAGTCCTGTCAGCTGCAAGCACGCTTGTAGCCGAAACTGGGGGATAAGGGGGCTTCTTACCCAGGGGAGTGCAAACAGGTCTCTTTGCACTCTCATATCGAAACAAAGTACCTGGAACTGACCTCGGGTTACGAGGACTGAACCTGTTCTAGCCTGGGTATACAGCTGCAGTGTCACAGTAGAACATTAGATAGGATCACATGCCAGGAGTGGTTCAAAGCCACAAAACCATCAGATATGAACTCTAGAGTAAAGAAATAAACATTTTTGTTGTGGGACATTGGACTGTGTTCCCTGTGAGAAGTGCTACAGCAGGCAAAACAAATGCACAAGGAACGCTGTTTAAACAACATAGCCCTTCCCTAAACAGAGGCAACACATCCCACATTTAATTAAAAAGGGGAAGATTTTGGCAGGAACGCCACAGGGCTGTGAGAGGGTGGTGGTCCTCGCATCTAGGTGAGGGCTCTGGCTAGGGTTTGGTGCTCAGTGAAGACTTGACTCTGTGCTAGCACTGGAGTATCCCAGCCTGCACCTAAGATTTCATATTCAGGTAATTGGGGATCTTCCTTTGTCTTATTGCACAACAAACTCTTGCTGCTTTTAATTCTAACCTAGTTATTTGCTTATCATGTTACAATCTGGGGATTTGAATCTGAATTTGAATTTTAAAAACTTGACAGTTGGTATTGCGGGTAAAATTGTTGTTTCATCATTAAAGTCATTTATCAGACGCAATAATCGGAATTATATTGTGCTAATGACCTTTTATCTATAAAATCCCATTTGTCATGATCAGTGTTAGGATAATGTACACACTCAACTGCACAATACACATTCTGCATTTCCAAAATTTGCCGATAGCTGCTATTGCTACATCTGAAATAGCCAAATACGTTTCTTTACAAGACCACTGAAAGTTTTCCTACGCTTTAATGAGCAGGATGCTCTCTGAACATCATACGCAGGTGATGAGATCTCGTGCTTTCCCCACTCACGTATATGTCATTATTTAACCGTATCTGTTCTCTTTTGGATCTGTGTCTGCAAATCAGAAGCTGTTCCCATTCTCCAGCATCCTCCACTGAATTTTCAGGAATAAAAATGCATTTTAAAACATGCAATCCCACAGTAAAATGAAAATCTTCTCGTAATATTGTTTGCGAAATTGACAGCTCTACTTAACAGAAGCCATTAAATTATTTACAAAGTAGCAGCTGCTCTTGTACAAATATAGCCTTTTTGGGGCATGAAAAATAAACTAGTTGATAAGCGAGAGAGAAGCCGTTTGACTTCTCCTTTGTGTGCGGGGCATGGTATGCAGAGCCAATTCTGTACAATCTGATGTTTACAGAGCAATCGTCATGTCCGACCTCCTTAGGCAACAGGGACACAAGAAGCCTTTAAAACGCTGAAGCAAGCATTTAATCAGAACTCTTCATGCTGATCTTTGAAAAATTCAATAAGTTCAAAAAATGTAACTCCTTCTAAAGATAAAATACCAGTTTTTTGCTTCAGGAGTTGCAAATATATCCCAACGAACTCCAAGTGAACCACACAGACCTCAGGCATACTGTTGTGTTGTTTTTTTTTAAAAAAGTAAATCATAGAGATTTTCTGAACAGAACAATCAAGGGGGGCTGAAGAAATGCAAATGGTTAAGCAAAGTCAGTGCTATAAACCAGTATAGTTTAGTAATAACCCAAACAATCACACTTTTTTTGGGTTTTTTTAGGCATTTAAATTCTTTTCTGAATAACTATTTCCGTGTGAATGTTAATATTTTATTATGCATTAACTTGGTTTTTAAAATTTTTTATTTTGACCTGTTGAAATTGAGCTCTCATGCTTTTGTGTTTTGTTATTTGTTGTTTTTTTTTTCAAAAGGCAAATAACCGCTGCAGGAGGTGTGAGACTGAGCACGACCTCACACATTATCAAGTTGCTCTGCCTTAACTCTACTCCAGGTTTTCTCAAACTACATGAAAATTATTTCTAAAGCCACTGGGTAAAATCCTTTTGGTATCAAAATCAGTAGGAAATTCCATTGCTGACTTGAGTGTGGTCAGCTCTTTTATCTGGCTACAATTGTTCTCCTGAAAATGTCTTTCTAAATAAACAGATTCTAATAAAATTGTTTAATTTCAACAAAGTCCTGCAGGGAAACCACACAGCTTTGTTTGTGCATGTGTAAAAATACAACTCTAAACATCTCCGCCTCTTTTGGTCTAGTTTTCCAGTTTATTTTTGCCTCGTTTTGTTAATTCCTAGTGCTGACATGTTTTCATTTGAAATTGTGGAAATATTACTTTTATAGTACTCTTAAAACTCATTGAGAACAGCTGTTACTGCTAAGAAAACTGGAAAAGGTACATTAAATCAGAATATCTCCCATTTGTGTTGTAATTTAACAATTTGATACCTGAGAAGATAAGGAACTTCAATCACTACCAGGCAGAAGCAGCCCTTAATGGCAGGTAACATGTCATTATTTCACCGGTTGGATGAATGGGCATATTAGCAGCATATTCACTAATAGGCTCATTAGCAGCAGCAAAACTGTTTCAGTGGATGTGCCAGGAAATTTAAGAATTAAAATAAAAGTTATGTGACAAAACGAAAGGAGGAGTTAACATTTACAAAGAACAACTCTTTTTCTTCTTTCTCTCTTTTTTTCAGCGTAGACGGCTGTATTTCACTGAGCAGTCTGCAGCTTGCAGCCAAACCTGGCTTTAAAACTCTGCGAATGGAAATGCCAAGTCTTTACCAGCTCCGGCTGAGATTCAATCTCTTGTTACTCATTTGCTCTGCTAGAATCATACACAAAATTAAGCTAATCACTATATAGGCTGAAAAGCTCATTTTATATCTCCCTGGAGCCAGTCCTGAGGAACCACTCTAGCAGTGCCAACGTTATTTAAACAAACCAGGTGTATCTCACAGGGTGATCCAGATGTAGTACCACACTGTGATGGGTCACCAGCTGAAAGAGACCGAGTGACCAAGGATTTGCTTCAATTCCAGGCCCTTTCACTTCAAAGGCTTCACTAGTGTCCCAGCAATAGACAGCTTGCACCTCTAGATTTTCTCGGTTTCCCGGACCATCTGATGTTTGCCTTGGAATCAGGCAACAGCTGATGCACGTTAACCAGCTGCAGTGCCAAGGCGCAAGAGGAGCCACCTACGGCGGCTATTACTCGCTAATTACAGCAGGCAGAGAGAGGACATTCCTGGTGACTAGGCATTTTCTTTGTTCAGTAAGTGGTACTTTAGACCAGGTCTTTTTTTGCTCTTCCCCGCCCCCCCATTTTAAGTGACTATCTAGAAATACCTGTTCTAAAAGAAAGCTGGGCAAAAGCTGCCAGTGAGCGGAGACATCTGGTTGGGGTGAAGGCTGCAGCACTGAAAACGTGGGTGCAACGCTCCAGAACATCTCAGTGAAAGCTCAGGGAAGACCTGATTACTCTTAAGTGATGCTCTAGAGACTCCACAGAGGCAAAAGCGCCTCTGGCATTGCAAGCCCCAACCCACAACGGGCAAAGCAGGCGCTGCTGAACTTGCGTGTTCCTTCAGCTGCTCTTCATGACGCCTGTGTACGGGGCACACCCTCTGCTTGGCACCTCCAGCCCATGGACCAAGCGTCTCTGCTCCTGGCTTCTGCCCTCTGGGCATCCAGAGCAGGGAGATGTGCCGGCTAGACTGGAGGCAGGTAGGCTCAGGGGAGAAGAAAACCATTTCAGGGGGTTAATTGAAAGAGAAATACATCTGCAAACACAGGATGCAGAAGGGAAGCCTGCAAATAAATGCTGCCAGCTGGAAGCTGGCCAAACTGATAAAGCAGAAAAGAAATTGAGGGTTAAATGTTTTGGATGCTGAAGGCCTGGAGTTCAAAAAGGAGCTCAAGGAAACTCCCAGCCACCAAGTCCATACAAAAAAGCTGTAGGCAAACATACGCCTTCTGCAGGACAGCTGTACCCCAAACAGAGTTTCCAAAAGTGAATGGTTCGGACCAACTGTTAAGGGACATCTTTTAGCACCTGGGAGATCCTGTGCAAGGGAAGAAGATGCCCACAGGTGAGCAATGGCTGAGAGCAGAAGGGGCTGCTTTCCCCAGGGAAATGGATGAAAAGTGCATCTGCCCGCACTGGGTGGAAGAACAATGTGTAGCTGGGGATGTGTTTTCATTGCTTGGTGGGAAGGGGCAGAAGGGAGCTGCTCCTCCAGGCCAGGAGGTGTGGGAAACCTCACAAGGCCGGGGGGTCACCCTGCCTTCCCTGAGGCATCCTGCCCACGTCAGGAGGGGGGTACTGTACCTGATGGCAACCCAGTTTTCAACAGGTATGTAAGGATCGAGGGACTGCAACTAGAAATTCCTGCCTAAATCCCAGGGAGAAAACACCATTAAAAGGATGCTTCCTTTTCCAAAGAAAATCTATTTCAGGTCTGCGTGGGCTACTGTTTTCTAGCAGTGGGCTGGGGTAGGAAAGCCACCTTTTTCCACCGGACCAGGAAGGTGTACTCAAAACAGAGGATGGGACAACCGGTGATGCGTCCCTCTGACACAACACTCTCTGCGCCAGGCCCTTCTGGTGGTTTCACAAGGACCCTGTGTTTCCAGCACCGACCCTCCCCTAGAGGCTATACAACAAGACCACCCTGGTATTCAGACAGACTATTTTTAAAATCAGCTGAGGTCAGAGTCTTTTACAAACAAGGTCTGCATCGTGCTCCCAGGCTACAGCGGGGTACGAGAGCAGCACGAGGACAGCAAGGCATGGCTGGTAACACTAAGGCTCTCAGTGCAGGAATTGCATTTACAGGTGGGAAAGTCCTGGTTGTAGTATCAACACTTCTTGAGCAGGTGCATAACTATGCCATAGTGCTGGAGCAAGGCTAGAGTTCAAGAGTTAGCTAATTGTATCTCTCTCAAAAAGGAATTGCCTCAGACCAGTTAATTTGTCAAGATAACGAATTGCAGCAATTCTCCTCATTTGGAGCTGGGCCACTAACACTGATCTGAACTGTATTTAAACTCTTGATGACAGAGACTGAAAAAGATATTGCAATACTGGAGGTACAGGTTCCTAAAGCAAAACTGCATGTACAGCTGGAGTTGAGAGGCAGCAAGGGCATGCGAGTACACATCCTGCATATCCCTTAGATATGAAGAAATTCCCTGGGGCACCGACTCTGGTGCCTGGGCAGGCAGAGTTCATCTTGAATCTTCGGGAGTGACTGAGGTCCAAAAAGGATAATATAGTACCCATCAAGTCTCAATTTCTGCAATATGAGATAACACGAGCAGAATTTTTATCTCTTCCCTTCTAAAAAAAAGAAACAGACCCCAACAGTACTGATTGGAAGTTACTGAAGGTTTTCTGGTAGCCACAAGAAAACCCCCTCCACGGCGCTGATGCTGTGACTCTCACGGCACTGCATTCTCCCAAGCCCCAGGTCACCGCTGCGTCTTTCCTTTCTGTGCAGCAGTAGACATGAGCAAGTTTGGAGGAGAGGAAAAGCAGAAGAAAGCTTCAGTAAAAATGCAGGTTTAGCCCAATGACTGTCCTGAAAGTAAAGCAACAGCATCAGGCAAAATGAAATGATATATGCTCCTGTGCCAGACCTGCTCCTCTCGCTGCCAGGTGCTCCTTCCCCCGCAAGAGAAACGTGGACCAGAATAAATCCTGTATGTTGACTAAGGGAACAGAAAAGAATCAGGGATGAGCATCCCCGAAGGATGCTCCAGACATGCTTAAATTGGGGAGCAGGGCCAACTTTCCCTGGGCTTCACTGGAGCGTCCCTCCAAAGCATCCAGGACATAGCCTCTGCTGCTACTGGCATCTCCTATGAGTGGAGCAGGACACCTGGAAGCCTCTTCCATTTGTGCTCCATCAGGGCTTTCTGGTGTTAGAAAAAGCCAGAATGTTTTCAGAAATTATTTCATGCTATGAGGTTAAGCAGAAATAATGTCAGCTAAAGACAGGGAAGTATGCATGACCTTTGACAATGACAACGCGACTCTTGCCTCGCATTGGCACACCCTCTCCGGGAAAAGGATGCACCGAGAACAAAACTGGTTGTTGATGACTGTGCAACTAAATCAGTACCTTAAAAAGCATCAACGTGAGGAATTAGCCAGACAGCTCGCTTCAGAATATTCCTGCTGAACGGTCTGCTTAGGAATGAAATGACTTTCTCACGTTATTCAGAATAATCATTCTCTCTACCTGTCCACTTAATTTAGAAAAGCAAAGTGGCTTTTATTTTGGAATAAGTGCATCCACAGGCAGAGTTCTTTCAAAACAGCTAATCTGGTCATTGCCACATGTAAACAAGCCCTTATAAATTGATGGGGATGGTAAAGAACTAGTGAAGGTATGGCCCAGGACTTCTTACTCAATTTGCAAGCACTTAGTTAGACCTATCTTCCTCAGGGCTAATATGGTGATCAACAGAGCTTACAAGAGAGCCAGGTTCAATTTAAACAACATAGTCATATGTTTGAAGAAGAAATGAGCTTTTGAAAACCGTCTCCTCCAGTTCCAAGTCTACCTGGCTTGAGTCGATCCTCACTTTTTAAGAACCACAGTCAAGTAGTAATCTAGGATGTAGCAGATCTCAGAAGTGTTGATCGACCATAAGGTTGGGTGGAAGGCTGGTAGAGAGGTTCAGGAGCCTGCAGGCTCCTCTAGAACAAGCGAGTGACTGGTAAAGGGTAACTTTATGTTGCTTGCAGCTACTTTCTTGGCTTTGGCTGCACTACAAATGTCTTGCTGTGCGCAGACTGCAGAGGCTTAAATGTTAAGGTAGAACATTATAGAAAGCACAGATCTTTGCAGGATGGGTTATGCCATACTGTGCAATAGGCAGGGTGCTTATCTGTTTTTGTTCCCAAGAGTTTGCTGCTGCTGGAGCGCTCCTGGGAAAGCAAGGGCCGTCTCAGGCTGGAAATCTGGGCTGAGGTTGCTCCGACTGTGTTTGTGGTGGCTTAGGGCATGTGTCCACACAGCGTGGCAACGGCAAGAGCTATGTGGGAGATGCAAAGTGACCTAGTTCAGCACCCCTAATTCCTGCAGCTGTGCTAGCTGCTCCGTCCTGTGCAAGTGTGAAGTGAACCAAATACCAGTCACGTTAGAGACTGACCTTGTTTTCTTAGAGAAACCCATGTAAAAATGGATATAACAACACTCTTGACACTTACCTCACAGGATGTTGTGAAGCTTAATTAAATGTGCGCAAAAGCATTTTGAGATCCTTAGATGAAAGATGTTTTTATAAATGCAAATTATAATAATTACGGCTAGTAACCACCATCAACTACTGAAACAATTAATTCAGGTTGCCACAGGCCATCACAACAACGTGTGCAAAGAGGCATCAGCCATTTAATGACATATATGCTGCGTGAGAACTCAAAGCCTTAAAAATGCTGTAAACAAAGAGGAAACAACTAGACACTCGGGGCTTGCTCCTTCCGCGTGTGTTGGTTGGAAGTTTCCTCTATGATTTCCATCACCCTTGTGTTTGCATCACGACTCATCCCCAAGGAGAAGAGCCCACCTTAAAGACTGCATCAGTGGGATCATTTAAAGCCCCTACGATTTTTATATTTAACATTGCAAGGATATGGAAAATGACTGCAAGTAGCTTGGCTCACAGAAGCAGGGAAATAAATAAATATAACTCTGTTTTTTGTTAATTCTCCCTCGCACCCCCCAGCCCAGCCTGCTTTGGCTACAGGGTATTATCGAGCCAACTTTCCAAGGGCGAAAACAAAAGCGAAGCAATCAAGATGTGTCTGGCCGAATAGTTGAAGGCCCAGTGCACACATTTAGTTGACAACTGACTGAAATCTGAACCATTTTGCTCAGCCTTTCTTGTTGCTTCAAACCTGATTTGGGCTTAAATAGCTAAAAGCTACAGGTGTTTAAATGCTCTCCCTTGTCAGCAGAACAGCCTCATCAGACATGGTCTGAGGATGTGGTCAGACTGGAAGGGATATCCAAAGACCCCACAGGTGAATCCCAAAGAGCATGCTAGCCCACCTGTGCCCCTCAGGCTTATTTCCTTGCTCGCCTTTAAAGACGAAAATTCAGAAGAGTAGTAGTTACTAAGCACCCAACTTACCAAAGCAATTAGGCTAAATGCACTGCAGCTAGAAATTTAAGCAATGCACTGAATTTAATTTGAGAATTCATGGTCATAAGACTGAAACCTTTAACATTTAACCTAGCAGCAAATTAAATCAGCTTTCTGATCAAGTGAAAAATTCTATGCTATTGAAGTTTGAAAGTGTGAAGCACACACTTATTAAAAGGAGGTTTTTTCTTTTTCTTTTAATGAAGAAAAACTTGGGACCAGTTAGTTGCCTAATCCAAGTAATGGAAAAATGGGACTCCTATCTGTATATAAAGCCCAAATTACAAAACAGTATTGCTTTCTGGCCTCTGCCAGACTCATGTGCTCATAGTCAGTGGGTTTCACAGAAAAAAATGTTACTCAAGCTGGAAGGTTGTATAGACTAAACTTACTCCAACATCAATGAGCTTAATACCTTCAGAGTTTAACAGGAGCTAGCTTTCCATGTACCAACATTGAAAGTGCTCATGGTTTTTTCAGTCCCTTTAAAAATACTGACTTTCTAGAGTACCTTTTGTGCTTTCAGAATTAGGATACGAAGTCAGGAATTACTTGGATAAGTAATTTCATAACTTCACATAAAATGAGGGCCAAGTTTTTATGGGGTCTGGGTGTATGCGTGTGTATCTGCTTAGAAAATTAGCAACACCGGTGCAATGGACAGAAAACACTACACAGTAGGAACCAACACGTTATTTTAAACCTACAAAGTCTGAAACTTTAGAGTGATGTGTATACATGCAAGTTGTGTGTTTGCACATGCAGGCACACATCTATGCACACCCACAACATGCATACTGACATCCTGCTGCTAAGCTCTCTCAGTGACACTTGCCCAGTGCTCTGTTCAGTGTCTCTCGGCTAAATCCTATGACAGGAGATAAAACTTGGATGCATTTTCTAAATGTACCTCAAGGCACTAGGACATAAAAGAAGCTGGGGTATTAGAGCACGTCTTGTTTTAACCATCTCCGGAGCACCCTGACCAACACTTTACAAGAAAGGTGTGGCTAACAAAGCCACCGGAGCAGACACAGGGGCAGGTCCAGCGGCCGTCACCCCCGCGGCCAGGCTGGCTGACACCACCGGGCATGGCAGGTGCCCAAAGGCTTTAAAAGCCGATGTGACCCTATCGGCATCTGAAAACCCCAGCTGAGGGGTTGACACCTTCCTTCCCACCCCCGACCATCAGAAGAGACTAATTTAGAGGGAAAATATAAAATTTTGGGAAGGGGAAACACTACGCTTCGTACGCTGTTTTGAAGGGGAAATGCAACCTTGTAAAAACAGCAGGTTTTTCATTCCCAGGCTGTTCCTTCCACTCCCTGGGAAGATCTTCATCTGACTGGTACCCTTCAATTACAGACTGGCATGAATACCAGAGTGGTTTGTTGGGTTTTTTAACCTCATGGAGGCAGTTTACACTACGCGCTGCCTTCTGCAAACACAAATACTTTCTCCCTGCCTATTTAAATAAACTCCGTCAGCAGGAGCAGCGGCTGCGGATGCCGCTTGGGAAGCTCAGAGCCCTGGAGGGAGCTGTGGGCAGCTCCCGGTGTTGCCTGTGCTTCTGAAGGTAACCAGGAGGAAAATCCATGGGAAGCGATGCAAAAAGCTGATGGCTGATGCCAGGGAAAAAAAATCACCATGGCTCCTGCTGGAGTCCCCTCAATGCCCCATTCCATTCCCTTTCTTGCTCCTCTTCTCATTGAAGTAGACAACAGGAGTCTGGAGATAAGATTCTGTCTCAGACAGATGCTCACCTTTTCAGAAAAAAAAACATTGTTTTTTTTTAAGAGAAGGTAATTAACCTGGTCTGCATTCTCTGATATCTGTTGAATACAGCATTGCTTGTCAGCCACTCCTTTCATTGCTCAAAGTGCATTTATTATCCATGGAAAGCAATTAATGTTCAATAGGGAAAGTTTGCCCTTACAAAGCATCTTTCCACATTCCTGCATCGCTGCAGCAATCTTTTTCTTTCCCTGCATGCCAGCACCAGTCCTCACCCAGCCGTGCATCACCCAGAGATGTTTACTGTCTTCCTGAGCTACTGCTGCAGCTCTGCCTCTTCTCTGACTTCAGGTGGAAACTCTTCCTTGCGCTTTTCGTTTGGTGGGATGTTTTTGGACTGGTTTAGGCTGCAGATGGGAACTCGGCCCACTGCAGGGAGAAGGGATCAGTCAGAGCTCAATCCTCACCTTGATCCTTTCTGATCCCTAAGGAGCGGCCTGGAGCAATACTCCCTCTGCAAGACCAGTGCTCAGCTTACAACAGGCTTACAGCTCTCTGCTGCTTTCAGGTCTACTGATGTTTTTCAGGTCTACAGTCATCTACTACTGATGATTTTGCTTCAAAATCAGCAAAATTACCTTCGGACACACCTAAACTAATTCTGGGTGAGAGCGCCATGTGAGCAAGCTGTGCACCGCCGCCCAGCCGGCATCTTCGCCTGCACCCTCTGCACCACCAACAAGGAGAAGAACCTGGCCTGAAACCACATGTAAAAATAAGGAGCAGTTTAATTTGTATTTCTGAAGCCAAAATAGATGTGCATGATAGCAGGAACTTTCAAGCCTCCACCAGTACCATTATAAAGATCAGTGCTAACTGGAACAGTACAAAGCAAAAGAGTGGAAGGATGCAAGTACACTGAAGTATAGGAGACAGCTTTCTAAGCAAGCTGAGTAGCATAAGGAGTGGAAGAACATCATCGTGGCAACTCTTAATATGAAAATAGTCAAGGATTACTTCACAATCTTGCATTAGCAGGTGGCTGGAGCCATTTAATCAGGCATCTTTTCTGTTCCTAATGCCTATAATTATCCATTATAAAGACAAGGTCAAATTGGCACATGAGACTTTTCCTTCCCCACCCCCAACCTGAATGCGGGCAGGGCTACCAAATTTTGGGAGTCCTTGATGTGGCAGAGAGAACTACAGCTATCCACCTCAGGGAACTGTAGCGGAGATGGCACCTGAGGATCCTTGCCCTGGCCGGCATTACTCTGGGCTGCGCGGTGCACGCTTAGGACTAACCACTCCTGTGTCGTGCAGTTACTAGAAAACTGGAAGTAGCTAAAAGAAAAGCCAGCACGCTCAGATGCTTATCACAGCAGCATGGTGCTACTCAAGATGTAAACATCAATATACAAGTACTTGAGATAGTCTCAATACTAGAGGCAACTTAAGAATATTTTTTAAATTAACTTCCTTCTGTAAATACTTTCTTTCCCCAACCTGATTTTTATTTTACAACTGTACTAACTTTCAAAACTCCCATGTAACCAAAACCTGTTTGCTACCTTTGCCATCTCATTTTGGGAAGTGCCTGAAACTTTGTTTAAAAACAACTGCAAACTCCTTGACGTATGTCATGTTTCTTCATCATGCATACCACTGATACACCAGAATAAGGTAGCATTTCAGACACAAAAAGTGCTTTAAAACTAGTTTTTAAGTCTTTACACCCATTTCTTCTGAATGAGTGGAACTTTTAGTTGTTTTTCTAATAGAGTATTTTAACCAACTTGTGCAGGACCCAACTGTAAGCATCGATATTAGCAAGGATCAACTCAGATGAGTCATTTAACATTTGCATATGGGCAAAGCAGTTTACCTCCTGCAGACAGCAAATTACTAATAGTATTGACTGTTTCTTTCGCCCCCAAACAGGGTATCAGATCAGTGTGTGCAGAAGCTCTTGTCCTGGTTTTGTAAATATTACAGTTCTTTGACAACTGCAGCACCAGGAACCTGAGACACACTGAATGAAATGCAGACAGGCTTATCTGTTAGTAAATAACTTCTATTAGGTGATGGAAAAACCTGAAATAAAATGTTTCTTGCTTTCTTCAACCTTCTGCCTCTCAGTTGCATGCTGCATTTTCCCTGAGACGAAAAGGAGAAGTTGAGGATGGGGTGGTACCCCTGCACACCCCAGAACAGCCCTTTGTGTATGATGGTTGTTGTCACACTGACACCTAATGGCAGATACGAACTAGAGTATTACGGCTGATTTCCCTGGGGTTGTTTTTGCCCTATATTGTAAAAATGCCTTCAAATTATACAAAATAAGCGAGCTTAGAAAAAGGACTTCCCCTGGCTGTGTGGTCATCCTCTGGGAGGGCAGCGCTGGAAACACGCCACCGGTGGGGAGAAGCTGAGGGCACGGTGCTGCAGGAGCACAAGAGCGAGGGGCTGCGGCGCGGGACTCGGATGCTGCCGTAAGAATGGGCAGCCTGGCGCAGAGAGCTCACACAGTGTTCCCCAAAGGAAAAAAAGAGCACTGCAGGCTAAAATGAGCTGGCCAAACGCATCCAGTAGGCTGGTGATGGCCGGGAAGGTCCAATTCTTCCAGACCCTGACGGGCTGCGTTGTTTCTGATCCCAATGAGTGGGCAGCCAAGCTCTCTGACACACAAAGGAATAGGTTGGGATGGTGTAGTTGATAATGATATATGAAAATAAGCTCATGCTTCCTTCAGGGATTTTTGAGGAAACAAGGAATTTTTCCAGAATATTTTACTGTTAAAATTCTGTTTATTCCGGTGATCAGAGTAGAGTACTGTGGTCCCAACTCTTCCCTTATCCCTTACAAACCTAAGAAGCAACAGCAGCACAGTCAGCAGGACGATCTGGGCTTACGCTGCAGCAGACTATGCCCACACAGGCTCCAGATCCATGGCTGTGGGCCAAACATCTCGCCATTTGGTGGCTAGAAGCGAGGGTCTAAGGTAAGCACTTTGTAGCTGTTTTCCTTTGGCCATAATGCATCCTATATAGTAAAATAAATAATTAATTGCAGCCATGATCTTTCATCTGGTTAATAAAGGTTTGCATTATATAGGCAGAGGTGTGGTGAAATTTAGCAATGAACTTCAAATGATGATTCAGGAGAAGTTCAGAACTGGTCCCAAATTTTTCCTTCCATGGGTTATGTGGTGCGGTCTGGCGGTGAGCTCACGTGAGGCTCCCGATGGCTCAGGAGCAGCAACGCTTCCAGGTGACGTAAGATCATGTCCTGGGGTTATTCTGCAAGGTCTCTGGGATGGCCCCAGCACCTGCTCTTCATCTGGTGCGCCTCAGGTGTGTTTGGGTACCTTCAGGGGGTATTTTCAGCAAAGGAAATGACTAAATTTAGCAGAGGTGTATGAATAACCATAGTAAGTCGTAGCAGAAGTTAGGTTACAGGAAGGAAAAAACATAAGCCAGCAGCTGTTATGAAACGATGTTATATTTTTGAGAAAACTAGAAGTCATGCATGGGTTTTTAACACAATTCTACAGGAAAGAATACTGTCTTCCACGTTCCTTTACAGCAAAAATTTTAAAACGATCAGTTAAGTGCTTAATCCATGGGATCTAATTTATGTGAGAACTACACCCTGACTTTTTACTGATCTTGTGGTAGACAAGGACTCAAAGCTGAGCCCAGAGCCACCACGGGTGAAGGGCGGCGAGAAATTCCTGGTGACTCCTGCCACGGGCTGCTCTCGAGAGCATGGAGCCTCCGCGCTGGCACCAGCCGCGGCCTTGCAGACAGGTTTGAAAGGGATCACTTTAAATGCGGGCAAGGGTGGGGAAGCTGCGCCCTCCCAGAGGGCAGAGGAGAAGCAGGGACAGGGGTGCTGGGCAGCCCGAGCTCCTGGCCAGGGCGGGCGTTACAGCCAGGCTGGGAGGGCAGGAGGCAGAAAGCAAGTGGCTCTTGCGTCTTTGGTTATCGTAAAGATGAAATGGTGGGACTCTGGCAGTGTACCTGCAGAAAGTAACTAATTAAAGTGATCACTACACACGCTTATAAGCTATTATTAATGATATCTTTTCGTCATATTACAATATTTTTCCATTTCATAACATCAGCATTGCAGAGATAACCAATGCTGCCTCACCATCTATTTTTAAGACTGAATTTTACGGTCTGAAATCTAGCATGATTCAAGACTTCTGGTATCTTGAACGCTGTGAAAAATATTATTGAAGGGCAGATATTACTCATGCACAGGTTCAGGAGTCGCAGCAGTCTCATGGCACTGAGATTTAAAGTAAAAATAAGTCTCGGTACAGACTAACTAACAGGAAGGATATTTAGGGAAAAGATATTTGAAAAAGCTGAAATGAAATACAGAGTATATGCTGAGGGCAGAAAAAAAGTCGTTAGTTCTGGCTGTACTTACTGCCTTGTATTAGGCACTGTTGATCAGTTTTTCACCAATACTTTTTCTTAAACAGCCCATCTCCTTTCTTCTGGCCAAGTCTAGCGCTTCAGAAAGTGCAAGACTGACAACAGCAATGGGTGAAAAGCTTATTCTTGGGCCCTGCTGAGCTTTTCCCCACTGCTTTCCTCAGCGATACCCTGATTAGAATGTCACCAGCCCTGAGACAGGATTTTAACAGGGAACTTGGTTTTGTTAGGCTGCAAGCATTCAACAAGAACGAACATCAGGTCATCAAACACCTTGGCTTTTGTTGCGGGAGTTTCTCAGGGGTGAACTGTCAAGCAGCCTCTTGTGCAGGAGTCTTTGCAGGAAAACAGCCTCGACCTCTGATTTTGCCCTGGGCAGTTCCATGGCATCCCCACGGAAGAGCCTGTGGTGTGGCTGGGAAGCGTAGTGAAAGTGGAGGCAATACATAAATAGTCCTTCAAGGTTTTTGTTTGATCAGAAGCCAGACGTGCAAAGGTTCTCCTATTTACAAGAGCTGGTCCTTCTGAGCACAGGAATCTACAGCCTTCTCTGGATGTTGACTACGCTCTACCTGATCACTGCTTCTAAAACTCACCCACGTGGGGAACATTCTGGGGATAATTCTTCAGTAGGCCATTATAAAAAGACTTAACACTGAAATATTACAATCGAACGTTAAATGGACACCTTGCATCAGCCCACCATTATACCTCTTTTCCAATTCCTCTGCTGTCATACCACTGATGTGATGAATTGCAGCCTGTCACATCACGTTACATTACGCAGAACAAACAGGACAAAACACATACCAACTGCCAGGCAAATATGTGTTTGCCAACTCTTTTCAGTGCGTAGAAATGCAATTGGCGAATTCCCTATCAGAAAACGAGAGGCTCAAGGATGGCTCTAGGGTGTGCGAGACAAACATGCCTCTGACACACCGTGAACATACAGATACGCAGCTCTCAGCCAGCTACAGCAATTATGAAAACAACTCCTGCTGTGATTATTTCTTGTTCTTTCAGAAAAAAAGCAGCAGTGGGTTCTGTGGCTGCTGATGTCATGAAGCAAAATAAAAATACGTATTAATTAATCTAGTGCCCGTGTTCAGATTTGGAGCTATTTTTATGACTGGCCAGATTTTGGCTGTGTATGTGTAAATATAACACCCACTTATGTACGCACACACGTGCATACTATGAGATGTGTGAATATACATTATGTGGCTTTTTAACTGCAGCCTTTTAGCCTACATGTGGGCCTTTTGAAGCTAATGGGAGACTTACCAGGGGCTTTTTCACAGAGCTGTAGGCAAGACTGGAATCCAGAACATATGAATATTATACTATAATGTTATAGTGTAAATCAACTAGTTTGACCTACAGTGAATTAGAGGCCATTAAATTGCATCCAGGTATCCTACACTGAGCAAGAAAAACTTGTGTTTGACTAATGCATAAATTGTATTTGGCTAAAACATATTTCCCAGAAAGGTATTAATTTAGTCTCCATGCAAAGACACTTTCTGTGCATCAATTTCTTTGACAGTTTGTTTCAACAGTTATTTTAACTATGTGTGCTTTTTATTTAAATTGACTTTGGTCTGTGGAATCAGTGCTGAGAAGTTAAATTCCTACTTAAATTCCTAGCTGCAATGTCAACGGATACTTGAGTACTGACTTGCTTCTCTTTACTGCAATGGCATGCTATGGGCATCCCTTCGAGATCTTTTATGCTCAACTACTCTTTATCATGTAACAACCTCAACCAAGGAACATCTCTGTGAATTGTTTTCACTTTTGTAACTTACTTCTTGATATGTTGAGAAAATAAGTTCTTTACTTGGTAATTAGTGTCATCCATTCTCTACTGTGTACGTGCATGAACTTTACTGGAGGTTATAGGGATATGGTGGAAATATACTGGAAAGATCTGAGATGAGAGACCTCACATCCCTTGCAATAACCTAATTGTACATAGAATAAATACAGATCAGAAACAGACAACGCCTTTCAATTTTCAGAGTTTGGAAATACTGTAATTTTTTTGTTTATAAACCAGTCATAGTATGTGGCTATTGATACAAAAAAATATAACCCCCTAAAGCTGGCTCTTCCGTTTACTGTTCTTTCTTTTTTAGTACTCGTCACATCATTTAAAATGAAGGCAAAAAATGGTTAATCTATGACTTCTTGGAAAGACTTTTTTGTGTTAAATAGGGTATAATTTTACTGCTGATAGATACAACAAAATAGGAGGATCATTACAATTAAAATATTAAAGGAGAATATTGTCTTCATTTTAGGAATATAATGGTGCTTTTTAAATTATGTTCTAACGTGGGCAAGAATGTCATGATAAAGAAGGGGGGGGAAATGGAATGCCATGATTATTCTAAAGCTTGACACAAAACTATAAATCTCTTTCAAGTGAAGATACACAGATCTCTGAGTAGACCTCTGCAGCTAAGCAAACCAGCTAGCCTTTGATGTACTTATAATTATTAGGAGCTGAGGATTATGTCTTTAGGCAAAGCTGTCTAGCAGTGAGAAGGTATAGATCAAAACTGACATCATGACACAAGCAAGTGGAGAGGTGAGATGAGGTGGAGCCAAAAATAGTTTGGCATTACTATAGACCTTAAGTAAAACAAACAACTCCACTTCTCGAAAAGAACACAAGGAGGGGAACAATCAGTGCCTGTAACCTCTCAATAGAGTAAAATCCTCACGACTAGCTGGAAAATTAAAAATGTAATTAAGAAAAAGCTAAACATCAGAATAAAGAAGAAGATTCAGCAGATCCACTTAGTTGTATGGGAATGTACTGTTCCACTCCCAATGAGGCAGGTATGCCAGGGCATGAATTCAGAGCTACCACTGCAATAGGCTTCCACGCCATGAGCACTGGGCACCACTGGCTCCTCCTGAAACCAGGGGCCTCAAGCAGCCTACATCAAGGACAGCACCCTTCCAGACCAGGCTTTTTGTCATTTTTTTGTAGAGGGCAGGGGTTCTGGTAATGCCAGGCCTTCACATGAGCCTGTTACTTGCTAAAATCTGCATCCAAAGCCCACTGAAGATGGCAGAAATTCTTTCGCTGTGTTTAGCGGGCTCTGTATCAAATGTCGTGTGTGGCTTAATGTGTGCCGGAGTGTGTACACATGAGCACAGTTAAATAATTTCAAATTACTATGGATCTTCAAAGACAGTCATCTTGTGTGGCACAAAATTAAAAAAGTGCTTGTGGAAACTAATTTCTTGCCATAGGTTAACTGCCAATCATACTTAAAAACATTTTTCATTAAAAAATGTTCTTCTGGCTCTCTGGGGAAAAAGTCACATTATTAGCAAAATAAAAGCAAAGATTTGATTCCAGAGGTGTTGATTGACTTAAACCGAAAATCTAAGTAAATAAATAGGAGATCTAACACTTAAACTGAAGGAGCAGAGCTCCAAAAAACTGTAGCATAAACAGCGTCTCCTGAGTCTTTCCAGATCACAGCTCACCTCTGTATTGGATGATACCTTTTAAGCACGCCACAAACATGTTACGCAGTGAAATAAAAACCATGCCCCGAAATAAAAGGCTAAGATTCTCAGTTAACTTGAAACCTGATAGCAAGAGAAAGATGTGTGTGCCAAGGAAGCGCAGGGAGTGAAGGGGCTTTGTCATCAGTGTCAGAGAGAGGGCGGGAGGGTAAGGAAGAAGCCTATTGCTTGATAGATGAGTCACTATGGATCGGAAGAGGAACAAATGTTAGCAACCAGGCTAACGCAGGGCCAGAGAAGGTTACAAAAACAGGGGGACAATTCTAAACCTGGCCTTGAAATACATGTGGGCTTACCAGGACTATCAGGAATAGAGGAAGATCTGAGCAAATCACAAGTGATTTGGAGGTGGCAGACTGTATGCAAGACCAGGCTGGCGTCTCAGGCGCACCATACAGAAGACAAAACACTATAAGGTGTCATTATTAATTATCACAAAGAACAGGTAAGCCATTCCATATAGAATACTATGACAGAACTAAGAAGTAGTTAATAAATTCTCCACTTAAGGTTCAAACCGGCAATGTCCCTTGCCAGTAAGGTGAAACATTTAGGGCCCTATATTTTGCATGTCATTTTATGAACAGTGTGGGAAACTAGACCTCAGCCTCTGTGAGAACTGATAAGATTTCCTATCTCACTTGCAAACGTTATGGAATATTTCCAGAAATGTTTTAAAGTTCAAATTTAAGTGGAAAAACCTCAAGTGCTTTCACGAGACATTACTGAACCACCAAAACGCTAGTCAATCCCATCTAGCATTTCTGTACAATACAATTATCTCAACATCAGTGTTTTTATTAAGATATCTCTGTTAGAAATGTTGCCTAAACATTGGTGTTACTAATATTCTGAATTTAACTCTAAGTAGCAATACAAGGTTTCCCAATTTGCCTTTCAACCACGCAGCAGTTATCTGTCTTGTCACAACACGAATCCCTTTTGGGTGAAAGCTATTGATTTGAAGGTTAAAATCATCTTGCTAGGCCCTAATGTAATTTGTTGGAAGTTGGCCTTGGGAAACTTTCTGACACTGACTACATATGCTCTTCGTTGGATATTCATTGAGCAATGATGTCTGAAAGGCTGAGCTCTTCACCTCCGTGATCATCATTAGTTATGGCATTTCCCAACAGGCTGTGCCATGTCAGTTCTTTGCAACTCAAGTTTTACATTAGCAACCCACAGTTTACAGCACCGAACAGACGCGCTCTTCCACCACGGGCAACGTTGTTCCAGGAGTGTATATGCCAGGTTACACCCATAAACAGAACTTTTATTATAATATTATAATAAATGTTGTCGATACTGAAGAGAGTCCTCTTTCTTTTAATCAAACAAAATGAGGTGCACAGCATATATTTTAGGCAAGGCTAAATGAGAACTCCCTGACCTCGTTAAGGAGCTCATAGATCTTCTGCAGAAATAATTCAACAGAAAATCTTTGGCAGAGGAAACCACAATATCTGTGGTCACTGGTCTGGTGATCAAATGGGAGCGGGCAAAGAGGAGACAGCTAATGAAGACTCTGAGATGAACGGTACCATTACTTCAATCTTCTCATGCCTCAAGATGCATTTTCACAAGCTGTCAAACATAAAATCTTAGGAGAATAATTTTCTTTAGAAGATTTTAATCAGTTGAACAAAATAGCTGATTCTGCCAAAACCATAGCTGGGAACAGGTACCTGACACCTCATCTTGCTCAGCAATGTTCTCACCAAGGTACTCTGCTCTGAAGGGCTACAGGTGTTTTTACCCATGCACCCAGATGTTCTGAGCTTTGAGGGTGACTTCTTCAAAATGGTGTATAGCAAACCAAAATCAGACGACGAACAGAGAAGAGCTAAAATTCAGAAAATTCTAAAATAATAAATCTATCTTTTGTTTTATCTTGACACAAATCTTGATATATGTGAGGAATCTATCAGTGCTTATAGAACTCTGGATGACATCTATACATTTCAGCTGAAATTATATTGTCATTCTACGTTATTTGTAGGAGCTTGAAACTTTTCCAGAAGTCTGAGTTTGAAATATATTATGTTTGAAGTGAGCCCTGTACACAAAAATATCTTGACAAATTAAATCTATCTGGAGCAAGATGGAGCACTCTTAAGGGCTTGGGAATCAGCCAGGAGCACTGACTCATGTTATTTTCAAATAACAAATTTCAAATAGTGTTGAGCTAAGTTTTGGGGATGGGCTAGCTCAAGAAATATCATCAGATGTTGATATACGAGAATGATCCACATTTGTACTATTTAGGACCAAATACTGTAATATGTATATTAAATACGCTGTAGACAGGCCTGATGTGATCTAGGGAGTTGTTCAGCATAACTTGGGACCTGCAGCACTTATTGCATCTTGTTGCCTCTGTTTGCTGAGGATGCAGCCTTCTCGTAGAAGCCTGAAGTGGGTGCTCAAGAAGTCTGGGGTTTGCTCCGGGAACGTGACTCCACAAACTGAGCGGCTGAAAGCCCCAGAGAGCAGGGACGAGATGAAGAAGACTGCGCCTGGGAGGCAGAGACTTGTTTGAAACTGCATTTTAAAGCTTCTGGCTCTGGCATGAGTTTTTCTCCCCCTCTCAAAATGTTAGATAAATATAGTAATTTACACCTAAAGCACTTGTTATTTTTTGTTTTCACTGGGTCCATAAAGTTTGTGCCTTGCGACACTTTTTTGCTAACAACAGCTTATGAAACAAAAACATCATCACGAAAGGACGTTGGAATAAAGTATAACAAAACAAAACCTGTGGCTGGGATTTCGCATGTTTAAGGTGAGATTCAATCTGCAGTGAAACAAACTCATGGGAGATCCCTGTTTATTTTCATATAAAATGAATTGGATGCAAATTCATTACTGTTTATAGAGTGAATCTCAGTGACAGTTTGTCCCAGGGGCATTGAAAATTATTTTAAATCATTCTGATAGTTAATTATTCAGCAAACGAGAACACTTTAAAGACTTTATCATATAAAATGACTTTAATAATTTATATTTATGGAGCATTACAGAGGTAACTGTAGGACTGCTCTGAAGGAGGGCAAGACTGTGTGCTTGCACATTTATAACTGAACTGTACTAACATGAGTACTATATCTGACATGCAAGTAAGACATTTGTGATCACCTCGGGTTTCTCCTCTATCCCTATCTTTGCATGTATGTCTGTAATAGTATATAAGGCTCTCAGTAAACTTAAAAGCAGCCGAACTTCAGAGATTAGTAACAGCTTTAGTTTGCAAGGAATTAAATGAAGACACAGATTAAGGCTCAAATTTTCTGGATTAAGTGTAAGAGAGTAGATAATGATCACATACAAGTCTTGGGTATCTCAGTCATATTAGGTGCAGAGGACAACTACCTAAAAAGTAAAGGAGAAAGCAAGGGAGAAGGAACTGTATACTTTAAGGAGTGCCCAGTAACAGATGACCTGAAGAAATGTCATTTTTGGCAATTCTAGTGGTGAAAGGGCTTGACCAAAGGCCCAGCTGTGATGCAAAAAAATTCTCAAAGGGATTTCAGCTTGAAAATGAAAGACCCTGAAGAAAAGAGTTCAGGACAGGCACTTCGGTTTCTATTCTGCTGGAGAGGGAAGGAGGTGATACTGTATTGCATAGCCTTGAAAGTAACGGATCTATACAATATCTAGAAATAGCCACATAAACGCACATACCGCCTCTCTGCATTTCTATGTATTTGAACAGCATTTGCTATGTAAACATCAAGATGCATAGTTCTAAAAGAATCCTACGTTAACCAAGGTCTCAAAGGTTTTGTAACTCCTTCTGAGCTTTAATCATTCTACTTCTTGGCATGGGACAAGGACAAAAGCTCTAATATTGATTTCCTCTAATATTCAAAGACGCAGTAGAACAAGCTAAATAGCACTGTGCATATTTTGTACATACATTTTGTGTTCTTTCTTCCCCCTTTGCCTACTTTCTCTCTGCTGGAGGTCAGCTACCTAGACTTAGACCCCTTCTGCTTGGTTCGGGCTACAGGCATGAAATCAGAATGTTCTAGGTATTTGCATACATCTCTTCATGACAATTCAGAGGAAACACAAGGAGAAAATGAGTTGTGAGTTCACTTGCCTGAAAAGTTGTCTGTGTTCAAGCTATCAGTCTAACCCTGCAATTTTTGCATTGATATTCCCTATGGAACAGCAAGAATCCCACTGCATGCACAGCTGTTACTTTAAAGCCAGGATCTGAGCCTGTGTTCACATCAGTACATGTTTCATCTGAACGCTGCCAAAGCATTCATGGTGTGACTCCAGTTATTGGCACAGTGTGTGCAAGCAAGTATTTAGAGGTGAATGAGATTGCCATACCAGGCCTTCAGATTCAGCCCCTCACCTCCTGCACTCAGTTCAGCTTGTACAGCCTGAACTTTTCTATATAGTCACAGTATAAATCCTTCTTGCTCCACAGCTATTGCATTGACACAATCCTCACGTGGGTGCTCAAAGGCAAAGCTATGGTATTTTTATAAGCCTCCCTCTTTAGTTATGAATAAAAATACTGTCTCGCTTTCAAAGAAAACAAGGCAATTGAAACAATAACCCCCCTACAAATATAACATGGTGTTGTACAGGATAAGTATTGATTAAAACAAGAAGGGCTTTTTAAACACCATTAATTCTTACCAATTCTAGTAGTTATTGATTCTGCATCAATGTCATTAGCCTTTTTCTTTGCCACTTCAGCTAGTGCCAATTCACCCTTATCTAGCGCAAGGTAATGGATGTCCTTTGGAAATAAAAGAGAAAAAAAAAGATTAATCGAAAATGGATCTCATAGGAGTAACAAAAGGGCTTTCAAAAGAAAGAGGTTCTTTTATTATTTAGATTACAAACACAGATGGAACTGATGAACCTACCATTACATTTTAATTCCCTCCCAATGCAAATTTATTATCTTGCTTGTGCTATTGAATTCAGCACTGAATAAAACACTGACCAATCACGCACTGATAAAAGTGGAGCTATTGACTCAGTGTATGAAAGAAAACAATCTGTCTGCTTTAAGGTAACTTCTGTTGGTGCAACATGAATTAAAGGAGGGTTGATAGGAGCTGGCTCTGTGTAAACCAGATCTGAAGTACTGGAACTCTTCTGGCTGACAGTCCCTATTTGAAGTGTGTTAAGGTTTCCACCTAATACATGAGTTCTGGGGTAAAACTCTTTTGGGACTAATTTTTGTTTGGAAGTTGTCATGTTACACTTACTGTTCTTTGAGTAAGGTGATGGTGATCCTCTTTGTGCTGATATTGGAGGCAATAAGAGAAACAATGGTTGCTCAAGGGTTTCAAAACCAACACAGGTGACATGATTCCTGAGTCCCTTTTGGACAACAAGGGGCTTTCAAAAAATGTTGCTGTTGAGCATGAATAGTTGCCAATACTCTGGATCTAGTCCTTCATCTCGGGTTAAAAATCAGAGGGCTGCTGCAGGGGCATACCATGACGTGCTGAATTGCAAGGCTTTTTATTGTATGTTAACGTCTGAGGTGAAAACCTGAGGTGTACTACAGACAGCACCATTTGTGGGAGAATATAACCCTGGTGACAAATTACAGCCTCACTGCCCTTGATTTTGGCCCTTGAAGACAAGTTTCATCCTTGACCATTAATAAAGAGATAATTAACCCCCTTCTCCTTTGGCGTCACGGCCACAGGCTGCTCTGTGCATGAACTGTGACAATACAAGTGAGGGAAACCCCAAAACAGTCAGCAAAGTCTTTCTTCCCCACTTCTGTGCTGAAGGCGACATTTTGTATCCAAAGATTTAAGTTAGTCCTGGCCATTGTTTTGCAATCTATCTGCATGCAGGAATTTAAAGGGAAAAGGAGTACTTGCTGGAAATATTGACCTCTGCATACCATAAAAGCAACTATATTCTCACTAATGCAGAAGATTTCAGGTGAAACTGTCCTTCTCAGTGTGAGTTTACTGCCACCTTCATCAACACGACAGAAAATTGTACAGGAAAAAGTGACCTTATTCTAGAAAGATAAGCTGGATGAAAAAAGTGAGAGTAATAGTGTTAGGAGAAAAAGATGCTGCTTTTATTATCAATAATAACAATAACAATACCACCAAAAATGTTAGGGAAACTGAGACTGATTATGCAGGAAAATCTGGTACTGACTTGCAGGATCCCAACAGTCTGCAGGAGACAGCAACATTTTCTATTTCAGACACAGGTGTGACTTAAAAAATGTGCAAGTGTCTTGGAGCAAAGTAATGAGTTACGAACTTGTTGCGAACTCTGTACTTCCTCTCTTTGTAGGTTTAACATGGTTGTCAGGAGAAAAGGGCCTGAGTAGCAAGGTATGATTTCTATGAAGATTAAGCAATAGATATTGTCAGCTTATTTAGATAACAATAGAAAACCTAAGGGCTCTTGAACAAGTCTGAACTTACAAAGATTTGAATGTATAGGCAGATTGTGTTCACTAATTCAAAATACATTCTGACGATGCTTAATGACTAGGTTTTTTAGTTTGAACTAAGACGTATTGTATACTTCAATGCAATTTTAAATAATAAACTTGGGGAGGGGATGGAAACAACTGCAGAAAATGAAAAAGTTCTTTGAGTTAAGAGGGTTGTGCATACTGTGCGTATCAAAACACCTCACTTTGAGAACTTGGTTTTGCCTGTGCTTTCTGTTTGGAGTAAAGAAATGTAAAATTCCTACACATCCATTGCTACCTAACAGGGGCCTTGTGAGAAATAAAGATGCAGCAGTAGGCTGGTAAGTGCCTTTTTTCATGGTTCCTCAATTTGCTGTCAGAATAATTAAAACTGCTCTTGTCTCTATCTCTAAACAAGCTTTAGAAAGAAAAGATTACAGATATAAAAACTCTTAATCAGAAAATTTGAGATGCAATTTAGGTGTCCCTCATTCAAATAAGACAGCAAAACTGGATGGTTCTAAGAATTTGTAACTCTCTGAGTAGAATGAAACTAGAAAGTAAATAAAAGAGAAAGAAGAAAACTGGATTACAGGGTGCCTTAAAGAAAGACAGAAGAAAAAAGAATTAAATTAGCTGAATATTCATTACAGATCTTTCCACACAATTATCTAAGAATTCATCTGTCCAAAGATCACATCCCTTTCAAAAACAATGGTGACAATAAAAACAAATTCCAGCTGCTTCTCAGGAGTTTGCCGAAAAGGCTGTATTTTATCATTTAACAGTTTGATTACTTTTTGGACTACTTCCTTTTTACCCTCATCTTTGTGACTCACAGAGCTGGCCCTCAGTGAGCAGAAGTCATTTGAAACACTGATGTGCATTTGTCTATAGGATATTTCTGGGCAAAATTCCAACATTTCTTCGAAACATGTACTTTCCTCATCAGTGTATCACCCAAGATCTGACAGTTTTATTAAAGTGTCTTTTCCTTGCATTTTTTGCTACCTTTGGTACATGGGATGGCCTTTTGAATTTTCAGCAGCTGAGAGCTGGAGCATACTACAAAAGGATTTCAGGCTAACAACCCTTCTATTGCTTGATCTTTTCTGTCACAGATTGGATCAGTCACTGTCCAATAAATGTAGCTGTTGTTCATGATATTATGTCCTTTTCAGTTTTATTTTTTTATTGAACTTTGTAGGAGATGATAATAATTGATGGACTTAGACGTGACGTGAGGGTAAAGCTTACGGAGAGACACAGCAGTGTATGTGTGTCTTGTTATGGCATCATACTAGTGACGCTATAGCTACAGGACTAACTTTTAAGTCTTTTTTGTTTTCTTTTTCATTACTATGAAAGAAATTAGCCCTCAGGCAGCATTCTCTCAAACTTCTTTGCAACGTCAAAACAAATAGCAGAAATGCTGCAGAGCCCTGTTTGGTGAAAGAGAAGCTCAGGATAAATTCTCCAAGACATAGGACATTTCCTTAGAAGTCTCAGAGATGGGTATTCAACTTTTGGCTCCTCCTCAGCCTCTGTTCTGTCTGCTCCTCTCTGTCCTTTCCATTTTTGTTCCTTCTCTGTTCACTTTTAATAAACAGATTTTTTCTTTCTCATTTTGCTTATTTCATCAGGTATCTTTCTTTAGTCTACTATTGCTTCTTGAAATCCCATTAAATTAACTGGGAATTAGGTGGCGTGAGTTTTTATAAATGGATTTGGTTGGTCTGTAAAACAACAGTACAGTTATTTGTACTGCACATAATTATAAATACTTTAAGTATAGGTAAAGTCAAGTTGTATGCTATTAATTGCATTTTGATCTACATAAACAATATAGACAAATTATTCAGTGTTAAGCAGAAGTGAAAGGATGCACAAACCTTGCTTAGCAAGGTAGGTATTGTTATACTAATACCTAGAAGGACTGTAAGCTTCCAGGGAACAGGGTTATCTAGATAACAGGGTTATCTAATTTTCACACATTCGGTGCAATGAAGCCCAGTTCCCTAGAAATTACCGTGGCACAACGAAATACTTTTTATGACCTATGCACCTTTCAACGTTTTGAGTCCCATACTTAGTACCCTTGCAGCAGTGCCACTGTTAGCTTACCATAAAGGTCGTTCTTCAGTACCTCACTCAGAAGATGAATTAGCAAAAGGACATTTCCCCAGAGAAGGCAGTGAGTTAACAGAGGATCCGAAGAGGCCGGCGTGTGTGCTGCTTGTTGCATAATTCAGGGGAAGCTCTGAGGAATCTCAACGGTAATGCAAACAGAACGAGGACAATATAGAACTGGTTTTGATCTCACAGTAATGTAAGCCAGGAGGAACTATGCGGAAACATATATTTATGTTTAAGAGTGTTAGTGAGATGGGAAACGGAGAGTAGGTGTTGAGAGAGGAAAGGGAAAACAAGGAAGAGTAGGAAAGGATGGAGCTAATTTCTCTCTGAACACTGAAAGTCCCTCTTGAAGAAAGCTGGGGACCCTTTTTGTTGAGAGGAGGATGTGTTACCACTCGTGGAGCCAGGTACTGACAGTCCCTCCCCCTTGTTAGCAGCTTCGCACCCATCTCTTGACCCAGCGCTGGTGCTCCCCACCCTGGGACAGGGCTGCTTCCTCAGCCCTGCTCTCAGCGGAGGGAAGGAAAGAGAAAAAGATCGTGTAGGAAATGCTCTCACCGTATGAGAGAGGGCCCTTGAGATGGCAGGCCAAGCGCTGGGTCATTTGTTCTGCCAAAATGGCTGAAATCACTCAGGGAGAATGTAGGATCTGTACGGTGGGAGAGTCCACCACAAACAGCTGCAACCTGCCGCAGACATGCTACAGTCTAAACCTTCCACGCGGTGCCGCAGTGCTTAGCTTGATCAGGTATAAAATTGGTACCGAAGAAGTTACATTCAATAAAAAGGGAAAAGGAAAAAGATGAGATAAAAAGAGAAAAAATGGAGAAGAGTAAACATAAAACATGCAGTGAATTTCCTAAAAGTCTGACATTTCCATCACATTCTTTTGATGCATACTTAGAAAAGTTTATCACAGTATTCACATCTTTCTAATTAGATGGAACAAGCCAGATGATTAGAGCTGTGAAAAACACATCAAAAGGTTCACACAACTTTTTATATAATTAGAAGGGAATTTTCATAACCCATAAAAGCAGGATTTAATTGTGTAATTTAACATACAATTTAAATATCAAGATCAAACTAGCAGGGCAAGTGACTTAATGGAATAAATGATATTAACATCTAGTGTCAAAGCTTAATTTAAACAACAGAATGTCTTCATTATGCAAAAAAGTGAAGCAAACGAATCGTTCAAAGGGCTTTTTTTCAACAAGACCCTTTCCTATTGTTTCTTTGAAAACAATGAAATCAGCTGTGCAGCAGCAACATGCTGAGAGACTAGGAAAGCACGGCTGGCTTTGTCCATCTGACCTCACTGTGACATTGTGGTGCAAGATCTTATAAAACAAGAGCCTCCTGCCGAGCTCACACAGAGGACCTTTTAAGAGCTGGTTAATTTTACTTTTGTAGCTAATTAAATGGGAGGAGGCAGAGAGTGCATGAAATTTAAAAACCCTTGTGTTGATGCTGCTGAGCTTTGTTGTTTTAAAAGTACCTGCAGAAGCGTTCATAATTTGTCACTTTTCACAAAACCCTAAGAGACAAACTAAGAGCATTCAGGATCCCCAGGATACGGCCAGCTCTTGTGTCCAGGACTCAGCAGCTGTACTTCTTAAGGAATGGATTAGAAACATATAAGCTTATTAGAGTGAAAGATGACATTCACCCACATCAAGACAGATGAAGAAGGGGAAAGTTCAAAAACATATACATTAATTCCTGGAAAATAAAGAATAGCCTTTAGGCCATGCTAGGGAAAATGTCAATGACTCTAAAGAGACTCAATTCCTATTGACAAGTTTCATGATGGCAAAGGGCAAACCAGGTAGAGTAGTTCTGTATTCAGTATGTGACCAAGACTGCAAATGACATGGATCCATTTTAATGTGCGCAAAAGCTGACAACTAACATCCCGACAATAGCCTCTGTCTCCAGAAATGACTCACCATAAACAGGTCCCGAGCACCTATGTCAACAGCTAGCAGAAATGCTTTTTCAAATCTCTGATACCTGCAAGAAAAAGGAAACGTGTCACTTGCTGAGGATAGTTTAAAAGCTGCATCAAAGTTTGTTAACTGGCAGATGAAGTGCGTCCATTCTCACCAAAAGCGATGCCAAAGCTTTACTGAGGAAACCTGGTACGCTCATACCCAAACTGCAGAACTACGAGGTAGGACAGTGGCTACCCTTACTCTTCTTCATCGCTTAAAACCTTCAGCAAGTGTTATGTTCAGTGCTGAGTCCCGTCAGATCTAGTTGAATCTGAAGGGAGCTGAAGGTGCTGTAGATCATAAAAATTGATCCTTTGAAAGATCCCAGCCGCAACATAGGTAACTGCTAGCCCCAGTATCACTGGTAGGAACCTCAATATGCCCTACAGAAAAGACTCATCCCAAGTCTCGCAAGACCTCAGAGGTAGTTGTAGAAGTTTGCACAAAATTTTGTCCTCACAGACCCCTCAATATAGTCCTCTGAAGATCATGATCTAGTTGAGTCGTGACAAACAGCCACGAATCCCCAGGGACTGAGAAAGGTAGGGGGTGACACTGCTTTGCCTCCTCACCCTCTCAGCCCCAGTATTAGCAGACTCCTGAGAGTTTTCTGAACATCTTATGGTGAAGAAGATTGTGTCAATGAGGTAAAACAAGGGGAAAAATGAGCAAAATTCATGAGCAAAAATTACTTCCAGATGTGCTCCAGAAGGTACCACCTGAGTATCACCTAGAGACGCAGCGGAGTAGGAAGGGAGTGGTGTGGAGGTGGAACGTCACCTTTACTGTTAACCCAGGAAGGCTGGAGGAAGGTGTAGTTTGTGTTTGTCCGATGAACATCATCAGACAGATGAATATCGTCAGGCAGCATCGTATGGATGCCAGTACTTACACAGTTCTGTACCTTGGGGGTGTCTTAGGAAGCGGCTAATGCTGTAGCTCTTCCTCAGGCCAGTGTGAACAAGAGGAAACATGGGAACCCTCCTTCCCTTGGTGAATGAAGAGGTCCCACAGGACGCACCATACGGAGATCCCTGTTTCTGGCCAAAGCCTACGCGGTTTTCTGCCTCCCTCTTGCTACAGCCTTACTGCTCTCCTCTGCTGCTGCACACTTGGAATGATTCAGCAGATCACGAGACAGAGCCGGCGAGGACTTCTCCTTCAGGAATAACATTTATGACAAGAAGGCATGATACGTTAGCTTAAGCAGAGAAGGAAATGTACTCTCCAGGTGAGGTTCCTAAGAGCGGGAGTGGGGAGTCCTTTCCTCCCTAAAGCTAATCTCCCTGCTGTGTCTTCCAAGTGCTAATTTGCAGCCCTCCTCACAGAACCTGTTTAAGGGAGGGAAGAGATGAATTAAGGTTAACCTCCTGATCACTGGGGAACAGGCAGTGCATCATCGTTTTATCATGCACATCTATGGATCTGAAACTTTTTCAACATGCTTTCTATGAAGGATTTTCCATTAAAATACATTGTGTTGTAATGCTGCTTCTGAAGCTATGCTTTAATTAAGACAAATAAGTACATGTTAAAATATGTCTATATTGAATAGCTATCATGTATATCTTTTTCTGGCACATTTTTCTTTTCAATTATGGATTAAATATACATTCTTAGTACTTAGAGGGGAAATTGGAAACTGAACAGAAACTGGCTATACGACTAGCTAAAAAGAATGTCTGCATCGTTATTTTGGTTTTTAAAGTTATAACTATATAGACTATTTGAATGACAGTTGCTTTAGCAAAGGCAAAAATGCCTGCAACCAAAAAAAGTAAAGTAACTTTTTCATTTGATTAACCTGCAGAACAGAAACACAGCCTTACAGGCTGTCTTGTCTTTGCTGTTTCACAAAGATTTCAATTTTTTCCCCCCTTCAACTGACATACATACTTCAGTCTCATTATAGCCCACCCCTATTCATAACACTGTAAAGTTAGCTCATTAGCGTACTGAGGGGAAAAAAAGGGGGGGAAAAAAAAGACTATCCAAGAAATGCTCTCCACAAGCCAAGAGAGCTGGAAATAACAATCACAGATACTTCATAAATTATTATAAATGGAATCGCTTTAAAATAACATGGAGGTTTCAAACAAGAGTGACAAGTTTGTGTTACTTCGGCAAACAGTATTACATCAGTCAGGAATGTCCAGGTTTTTTTAAATTAGCTAGAAGGTACTTGTTATTTTGAGTCTCTTTGGCAAGAGAGTTGTGTTGTTTATATTCTACAGGAACACTTAGAGAGTTCTGTACAGCAGGAGACCATCAAGATAAGAATGCCTGTTTTCTAAGCATGTTTTGTCGCAGGAAGACCTGTCGCTGTTGCTAGCACACTTCACTTTATCAGCTCCTCAAACAAGCAAACACACACACACACACAGAGCAAAACACCCTCCCTTTTGTTCTCGTGCTGCAGTCACCAGGTACAATATTTGCTTCCTAAACTGGCACCTACAGGGGACTGGTCTTGAAGCAAGTGTTCTCCCACCCCCCCCCACCGCCACCGCAAGTGTCCTCCCACCCCTCACCACCTCGTTACTTATTGCTTGCTTCACAATAACTCCAGCAATCAAGACTCATATGTCTCTTGAAAGAGAGAGATAAGGAAATCTGCCTGTAAACCATGAAGTTCAGCCACTTGTTTGGTCAAAGTGACAGCCAACAGAAATATGACCTTCAAGATTAGAACTCTCAAACTGCGATTAACTGTATAGGACAGATAGGAAAACATTCCCCTGCAAGCTGTTTAGCACATACAATATTAAGTTCAAATTCTCATAAAATAAAATAATACTGTTATTATACGCACTTATGCAACCTTTCTACATATCCTACAAAAATTTTAAAAGATGGCTATTAGTACGTCTGTTGTATGGACAAGGAAACAAAGGGGTCATGTCAAAACTGGCCAAGGCAGAGAAGAATCCAGACCTGCCTTCCACGGTGGAAGCAGACCTGCTGCCTGTTTGTATTTTGAGAATGTGACTTAGCTGAAAAGATGCCAGGAGAGCATTTTATAAGTAATTAAAAAATAGAATGTTATCGATTAACTTCAGAAAGGCTATTCTTTTCACTGGCATAAATAAAAAGAGTATCAAATGCCCAGGGTTTCCTCCTGTTGGATGTTCAGAAATAAGGTGATTTTAAATATTGTAGATCAAAACAACATGCATGGTTTGCAGCCTGCGGAGAAGGGAAAAGAAGTCTCTTCGGTTTTTATGAGGGATTCTACCAATATATCAAAAGGAAGAATTTTGTCATCTGTATTCCACAACACCTAAACTGAATGTGGTCACTTAAAGATAGAGATGCATTTTTTCAGTCTGAAAATGGTCGATTTGAAAATATTTGTAATATTTACCCATAGTATTAAAACATCTCATAAGAAGTCCAGGAACCAGAAAAAAAATAAATCATGTGGAGGGAGGAGGAAGGGAAGGGAGAGAGAGCTCATGCAAGCAAGAGAGAAATACAGCGCAGAAAAGATGGGAACATTTCTTTAGGGACTAGTTACAACCAACAAGCCTTCTTAGACATGCCCATCGACCATGTAAGCATATTCCTTGTGCTGGGCTGATAAAGAAGGGCTGCAGCAGTTTTTTTCCTTGTCTTCAATAAGGGTACACAACATTTAGAAAATAATCTGCAGGGGAAGAGCTGTGGCACAAATAATATTTATAAGGCAATCCTTTTTAATGGAAGAAATTTCAGAGTCCTCTTCATCTCACAGTCCAATCAAGGGTGATATGCATTCAAAAAGTGGATATTAAATATGCACTGAGCAAACAGAACAGGAAAAAATGAATATTGAAATAATTTACATGTAATCAAACTACACTGAAATTAAGTTTTAATTGTTCAGTATTCTGTGATGCATATGCAGATTTTAAAGTATTCAGAATATCAATCAAGTGTTTACTTACATCAAGCAATTGTATTTAAGCATACAAAACAGATGATGAAAATATGTTCAATCAGCTACAGCTCCCAACACTTACCGCAGGGTTTACATGATCACTTTTAATTCAGTTATTTCATTTAATATTTCAATTTAATAGCTCATTCTTTCATTCAATTTCTAGGCATCTTGCCCATTTTTTAAACACAATAATAATAATTATTCATAAAAGGACCTGTTTCCCACAAGTTCTCATATCAGCAATTTTTGGAACAGAAATGGTTTTCATGCTTTTTTACCTCAAAAAATGTTATTATCTGAAATATTTTCCTTTCAAATTAGACAATATTAAAATAAAGAATGACATCTGTAAAATGACTCTGCACCCCGTTCCAGTGGAACTCGGAGAATAAACAGAGATTATCAGGTTGAAGAATGTAAAAAGTGTGCAGCGAGGTCACAAGGCATTGATTTAAATGGGGACAGGTTGGTTTTCAACCGCCTGTTGACCGTAACACCACCGACTTAGGCACGTAGCTGTATTTCAGAACACAGCTTCAGAGCCCAGTTAAAAACCTTGGTCCATGGCTTAAGGCCTTATATATTTCACACAAAATACATTCATGCGTAATGAAGTCAGGCAGCGCACCCTTGAAATGCCAACCCAGAAATTCTATTGACCTCAAGGAAACACTGTAAAGTTTCAGTAAATTCTGAAGATTTAGACTGCTATGTAACCTTTCATACAAAAAATGTAGTATCGGTCAAAGACTTATATCCTGCATTTTATAGCAAATGCTGAAATACCCGCACTTTACCCAGAGTACATGGAAAGGAATATATAGCTCAAGATCCTAGGTTTCATTAAAAAAAAAAACCAAAATAGTTTAAACAAAAGTCAACTAAAATCTGATCCAATTTTACCCTCGTGAGTTCAGTAGAACACCCTATTTTAAATAAAATAGTTGCAGAGCAGATCACTGAATGCAGCCCAAAGACGAGGAACTCTCCGAAGAACCTATCTTCCCCTCTTCTCCCATACTGCAGGTTTGTGTTTCAGAATCTCGTGATTTGGGGGACTCGGTCCCATAACTTCTGAATTTACTTCATATTTTCTTCTTATTTGTTTGGATAATGAACTGCCTGGAAAACAGACTATCCCTGATACTACTGATCTCCTTTGGCAAAAATAAATTCATTGCTGGGTGTTGGTTTACGGCAGCTAGACTATTTCAACACCAATGTATGTGCAAAGGCGTACCAAAAGTTTCATGTATCACAATCAGAAATTTAAACCATAACTGCTGTTTTCTAGAAGGAAATCCTCTGTGAGCAGCAAAGCGCACTATTGGTTAGCTTCCTGCGCTTCCTCCTGCACGGGCCTCAGCGTGGTAACTCTGCCCGTTTCCCCCGTGCCCTGCAGCACACGCTGCCGACGGGCAGTCCCGCTCCCACCGGGGTAGACGGCTCCTGCCCAGCCGTTTGGGCAGGGGGCAACACAGACTGCGCTCCGTGTTACGCCGTGCACGTCTCGACTGGCAGAACACATCTGCTCAACTTTTGCTGTAGCTTTTTTGGGGATGGAGATAACCTCCTGCGTCCTATCTGACCCTAACCGGTTGCTGATTTTCACAAAACTGGCAGGCATATGCTTATTTCTGAGGTTTCTACCTTCTGTAGAGTTGGTTGGGATTCATCTGTGATTCTGTAAGTTAGTAGGGAACTGATGGAGGAACCAATGGATGTGCTGGTACGTTCCAACCTCTGAGATGCTAGTGGTATTTTTTTGCCAACCTCATGCTATTATGCTACTAGTTTTTTACATTATGAGCTCTTCTGAATAGGACACACAAACCTCTGAGGAGGGTCCGCAACCTTGTTGCCTGCTGAGATACTCTTGAATACAAGAGTATCAAAGAGAAAGTGCTGCAGAGCACACCAAAGGCTAATGGAGAACCAGCCACCAGCTCTATATGCATCTGAGTCAAGGGGATAATCTTCTAAATTGTATTTTAGATGCAGAAGCCCTAAAGGTTGTCCAGGCATAATCTATACATCCCTTCAGGCCCAAATTTAGCAAAGCATTAATGTATGGGTTTATGACCTGTAATTTTCTATGGGGCCTAAATAAATATAGGCATGTTAAGTGAAGTGCTGGACTTGGGGCCTGAGTGACTTGTTTAAAAAGAAACCCCTTATGGAACCTTTCAAAGGCCATAACCAAATAGGTCTCAAGTAAAAGTTAGTGAATAACCATAAGAAAATTTGAAACGAGCACAAATATCTCAAGTCACCCAAAATTTCTGTTACTTGAAGTACACTGTCAAATTATGTATCTCTAAACTAAAGAAGTTCACCTATAACTTTATAGATTGTTGGGCGTAGAATTGAATGCCCTTCACATCAAAGGGTACCCTCTGGTATGAAGCAAGAAAACAAACTAACAAACCAAATTTAAAAAATAGGAGGAAAGAGAAAGCTAATAAGGGGAGCCAGACAGTATGACTCCCTGGCCAGAGAAAGCCCTTGAGGGCTGGAACTGGCTGTGAATCTTGAAGACCTTCCCAACCTGAAAAAAAAATTAAAATCTTACCACGTGACTCCTATCTTCTAGGATGATATTCTGCTCTAGGAAACCTAAATGTATTCTAGTGTGAAATAGTTCAGGTGACTGTTAAACATACACGCTTCTTCTCAGGACAGACTTTCTACGTTCAAAGAAAAGCTCTTCAGGCATTTCTGACTCAGATTTTCAAGTGAACTAAGCTAAATTTTGAATGAACTCATTTAGTAAGAAGGCGCCACTGAAACTTTTAAAATATATTTAGTAAGAAATAGTCCAGATGTATGATATATTCTAGAAAAAGTAGTAGTTTTAGCTATAAAGAAAGCTATGTCATTTACTTGTTGACACGTTCCTCAAATTAACGATAACACAGCATTAGTTTAACACTATAGAACTCTCTTATATCTACACCAAAGAAATATTAGTTTAAAGATCCTGGTTCTATGAACATTGATGTCATACAGTTCCCATGTGATGCTGGTCAGTTATGTTAGCCCTGGTTCTGGCAGAATGGGCCACTGAAGAGGACAACTGTTGGGAGCCACAGCAACATTTCCCACTGTGTAGTCACGTCCGTCAAGTGCTCTCAGATTTTCAGTAGTAGGTGCTACAAAAGTCTGGATAGCAGCAATTTATTACGATTATATTTTTATATTTATATATTTATATATTAAATTTTATATTTATATTTTTATATTATTATTATATAAATTGAAACCATGAAGGTTTATTTCTTTTTGAACAAGATTCAGTCTTCTCGTAATGTGTCCTTCCTTTGAATTTCCCACCCTCTGTATTTCCTTTTTCATACTCATTTTCCTTTAAGAGAATATATTTTGTTGCCATAGTAATATTTCCCTACCTTGCAATTTTATTATGGTGGCTTTCCTTCAGGTTTCTCTAAGCTGCAACTAACACCCACCCAGTAAACACAGCCGCCCCCCCCCCCCCCCCCCAACCCTCTCTTCCCTCAACCTCTTACTACTTAGTAACTTCTCAACAGTCTATTTTTATCTTTAAATACAGACACACTCCAACATACTCTTCCAGAGCACTCTGGGCTAAAAACAGGTGTTAATTAAAAATGCTGATAAGAGTCAGTAACACCTGTTGTTTCACATTTATTTTACTCAACCCTGGCTGTTAAATCCTAGCCTTTATTGCATTAATTCACTTCTGCTTTTCTTCTTTTCCAGCTTTATCCCTCTCACTCTGGTGATCATGTAAACTTAACAGTATGTCTTGAAAGCCGGATTTTATTGAGCAAACATATCAGCATGTCTACACACCAAAGACAGCTCTATAACAGAGGCCCAGTATCATTGCTACGGTTAAGGATGAGTTGCTGCCTCTATAATAAATCCCTATTGTATATGTGTGATATCTCTGTAATTTCAAACTGCAGCAGATGGAAATTTAGTATTAAAGTTAAGATGAACAGGCCCTTTTCCTCCTTGACTTTCCATGAGGTACAGGGCCAATTCTCCCTCATGCCTGACAGTGGATAAAATGCGTATTTTTAGTGCTAAGACTTCTCAGAAAAAATATATTAGCTCACTATTTTCTAAAGCTGGCTGCCTACAGATAAACATCTAACTACAAAGTCATGGTGCAGGGCCAAATTTTGAATCACCTGTTGAGTTATGGGTCCATTACGGTATTTTTTTTTGTTGTTGTTTTTGTATTGTTGTATTGACATACAACAAGTAAATGACTTTTTCCATCTAGGTTTGTCAATAGCCAATATTATTTCTTTGTAACAAAATAATGCAGTGGTAATGCTCATAAAATTCCCACACGTAAGAACTCCATCACAGCAAATACAGCCACAGGACAGCCAGGCAAGAAATTCTGCAGAGCTCCGATCGTACAAGTCTTGGCGCATTTTTGAGGGAGCAAATGGAAAACTCAGGCGTATTTTATGCTCATTCTGCACAGCATCATGTGCGAGAACATGAAACGTAAGAATGACCACTTGCTCAGACCAAAGCTACATCTAACCTAACACCGTGCCAACAGCCAGGTGCCTAGAAAGGACACAGGAACAGGGCAAGTGTATGGTGACACTGGCCTAAGCAACTCTCGGGGGTTTGCTGAGCCAGAGGTGGTCTCTGTGTTGGCATTCCTCAGTGAAGTTCTCTTCCCTGAACCTTGCCTTTCAAGTCACATACAGTTTTAACATCCACAACACCCCGTGGTAAGGAGCTTCACATTTTAATTATATGTCGCGTGAAGAATCACTGTATTTTCAAACTGCCGCATGTTAGATTCCCTTGATGACCCTTCGGTTTTGTATTAGAGGAAGCAGTGAGCAGTCATTCACTGTGCTCTTTCTCCCCGATACCCACAATTTAATAGATCTCTATCTCAGTTGCCTCCTCTATAGGCTGAGGAGTTCTAGTCTATTTAGTCATTCCTTTCACTAAAGCTGCTCTATGCCTTTAATCATCCTGGCTGCCCTTCCTAAAGCTTTCTGAGTTTCACTATATCCTTTTACAGATTATGGAACTCCAAAACTACACACAAAATTCAGGTGAACTGAAGTTCACTGTTTTGTTGTCTACTCCTTTTCTAAGAATTCCTGGCATCCAGTTTGCTTTTTGTACTTGTGCCGAACACTGAACTGACTATTCTATAGCTGTAGAGTGATAAGAACAAATTCTTCTTCCAGGATAATGGTGAGCTCAGACTCCATCATTTTATACGTGAAGTTAGGAGTCACCCCCTGCCACGTGCTGCACTTTGAATTTATTTACATTTAACTTTATCTTTAATTTTGACACTATGTCACTGAGTCCTGTGAAGCCCTTTTGCTGTTCTTCACAGCAGGCCCTATCTTTACTAGTCTTAATAATTTGTGTCATTAGCAAATGCTGGTACCTCACTATTTGCTCCTTTGCCAGGCTAATCACGAGTACAGATCTGCTATACTTACAATTTCCATCAGTGACCTCCATTGACAACTGACCGTTTACTCTGTTTCTTACCTTTTAATGACTGACTTATCTATGAAAGGGGAGCTTGCCTCTTATCCTGTGGCAGCTTAGTTTCTTTAAGACATTTTGGTGGGAGACCTTCCAAAAAGGTCTTCAATGGTAAAACTTTCATCACTAGCAGCTGGATATCCATTACTGACATGATTGCTGACATCAAAGAATTCAGAGTTTTGAGACATGACTTGCCTTTACAGAAATCCTGCTGACTCTCTCCCAATACAACGTATTTGCCTGTTCGTCATTTTTTTTTTTTTTTAATATGGTTTCTACTGATTTCACTGGTACAGAGGTTGGACTTACAGGGCTATAGTTCTTCAAGGTCCTTCCAGACTGTGTTTTGAAAACTAACATCACATTTTCCATGTTCCTGCCCTCAGGTGCTAAGGTCATTCTTAGTAAGAGCTTATACACCACAGTGTGTATTTCAGCTATTTTATGTTTGACTACCTTCAGAAATTCTGGATTAATTTTATCTAGTGCCGGTCATGCATTGCTGTTTACCTGTCTACAGTATAACCTCTTTCACCGATACTTCAACACTTATTAATGTAAACTAAGAAATGTCCCCATCCACTCCTATCCTGGCCAACTGGTCAAAAGAGGATTTTTAAAGAGATCTGCATGCCGACCTGCTTTTTGTGTCTCTCTGTAAACCTCTCTTCATGTACTTTTGCTAGTCTTTGAGCCTCTCCCTTTATTACAGAAACTATATCTGAGCATCTAAGATCTGTTAACTGGCCAGTAATAATGTGATACAGGATCTAGACATTTACAGTGCAAAACATTCCATTTATCTTCAAAAGGCTCACCTTTACATGGCTAATTTAAGCTAATCAGGTAGGCTCCTTTTATAGTTAATTGATAGGGATAGACACTGACGTCTGGTTCTTCACGCTTATCTTAGACATCTCCCTTCAATGGGATTACTCATCCTTTGGATGCCCATGTCTTTATACTAACTACAGAGGAAGCTCAGATGAGTGTGTAGGACATCTAAATTCTACATTATTAAATCAGGAGAGGTGAGGTGGACCCCCAAGACACTACATCCAGTTATTGGACAATTGACTGTTGCTGACTTTTGTTCTACACTCGACTTATTGTATCCTTTCCTTAGCAGGCTCTTTGGCTCTGAAGACCCATAAAAGTGAGCTCTGCATTTGAAGATCGGAAGCCTAGGGCTGCCTGAATCTTCAATTAGGTCTTCCTGGAGGGTACTGGGATGGAAGCAGGAGAAGTCAGAAAAACAAAGCTCTTTAGGGAGGAAAACCAAACAATTTTTGCACACAACAAATGGATTACAGATTGCCGAGCTGAGCTCAAGACAGAATATTGCCAGATAGTCCCTGTACAGAAAAGTGAAAGTGTAACGGTGGGCCTCATGAAGACCCTGAAGATGAATGGAGAAAGAGTATCTTGGTAAAGAGATGAGACATGAATCAATCTGGAAAGTCTGCAAGAAAAAAGATGTATCTTAAATTCAGGTTCTTGGTCAGGATCTCAAGAAGAGACTTTTGAGTGTCACTCCAGGAGGAGACAGTATTAGTGACTAGGTGGCGTTGACTGAGATGGCGTAACTGGTGACCTGCAAAGGCTGAGGCTCACTGCAGCTGCTCAAGGGTGGTGATGTGTTGTTAAGAACTTATTCTTGAGCTTTTTTCCATGAATGTGGTATATTTGCACTGTTTCTTGATGTATGCCCAAAGCCCCTCGGATTTCAGGGGAATTGCACAGCTGGTACAGCAGAAAAGAGCCACCTTATGAGGGCAGATTATCAGTTACACAACACAACACAACAATGGTCTCCATGTGGGCTTAGCTTCTGAAAGTAGCAGTATCAAAGTCAGATTAACCAGCAAGTGGGAATAGCCTTGGCACAGACAACATTAGTCCAGTGTAGCTATTCCATGTTCCTTTTTCTAGCGCAGTCCCATGGGCAGGGACGTAGCAGAGAACTGGTGGACTGACAGCACTCTGGGCCACCCAGCAGCCATCTCTTGGTGGCTGTGGGAAACGGTTCCGTATTAGAGCAGCCCCGGGACTGCTCTGAGTGTGTGGGAGGGCCTTTTTCCCATGCTCCAAGCAGTGTCTCCCATCAGGTTCCGCAGAAAATCTTGTCCAAGTCTCTGACAGAATTTCTTGTGGTTTATCTTCATGGGATTTTATTCTCAAGCAACTATGTAATGTCATTTGTTGTCCCCCTCCCTTCCCTGATATTTTGCTCAACACTTCTTACATTGTAATCACCACTAGAGAATTCAATCCTGGAGCCATTCCTATGGCATCAAAGCATCTGACTGAAATTGAAAACTGTTGTGGGGATGGTTCAAGAAAAAAAAAAATCATTAGCAACATAGGACTGAAGCAAAAACCTTCTAAACTTTTCCTGAGATATTTAACCTCTTTAACTACAAAAATAATCTAGTTCCATTAAATAGTTGCCTTTATTTCTTGTTTCTAAAACAGGTCAAGAAGCATGACCAGGGGAATCTTTTCATGTGCAGTTCCATCACAGCAATTGAAATTCTCATTTATCAGTGCCGTGGTAATATGAAAACCTTTGGTTTTGATCGTTTGCACAAGATGACAAAACCTGACTCTTCAAAGTCCTCTCCAGAAGGTGCTACTTTAGTCAGAATGCTGCTACTGAACCTACTCCCATAGAGATGAATTCTGTTCATGTGGCCACCATAGAGAACCTGACTGACATCAGTGGTCATTTTATCTGAAGGCATAATTTAATGCCTAATAGGTTACCTTATGAATATAAAAGACATTCACAGTCCTGAACCATGTCATCATTAATGTTTATACATATTTTGTGACACACTATGTACCAATATAATTATAGATTCTACTTTTAGGGTGCTCTTAAAAAGGATCATAAAAGCTCTTTGCTCACCCTCCCTCAGTTCCATACAGTTGGCAGCAGATGGGATTGGGAACTGTTCCTATGGAATTGAGGCATTTTTTCACCTTTGATTTAGGGCCCTATTTAGGATGGAATACTCACAGCGAATATCTACTTTGCAGATTGCAGTGTAGTGATACGGAAACCTGCTTACCAAGGGGTAGTTAGTACTGCATAAGTGATGTACCTGCAGGGCAAAAGAGCTTTTTTTAGCTTTTCAAAGGCTGTCTTGGACTTAAGTGATAACTGACTGTGTCAAGGCATCATGTCAGGTAGTATAGCAGTACACTTCAGAACTCTCGAATAGTTAAGTGATTCATAAAAATCAGTACTGGATAGAAGATCTCCGCTGATGCTAATGATCACCTACTTTCTGATCTCCTTTATGAGTGTTTATTTACAAAGGAGCTCTATCAAGTTCTGTGTGTAAAGTCATACCACTTTATGAATGTTCTGCCCAACGTGGAGCTAAATTCTTCTTTGCATTTAACCAGTACCATCTTACATTGGACACTGGGAAGAGTACACAACACTTCCGAGAAGATTTGCGAAAGAGCACAAACAGCAACAATAAAAACATAGTGGAAGCTTTCATTTTTGGATTCAGACAAAGGAGAACCTTTCAGCAACCCATCCAAAATTGTACCAGAGAATGTGATCAGAGCTGCACTTTGCTCTTGGAAGAAGCAAGTACACTATCTTGTTATTTACAGCAGAGCTTTGATTTGTGGGGAAATGTATTTGTACTAAGGGAAAAAACCCCAATGACATTCTCTTAATGGAATTACCAGACAGAAAAGTCCAAATGGTTTTGAATCTTCATATTTTTCCATGTTAAAAAAAAGAAAAAGAAAAAAGAAAAAAAAATCCTTTAAACTGCATATTCACAAACACAAGAACAGGATTACAAAGAAGGAAAGGGCACAGCACAAACATGGAGCTGTGGCTGCATTCTAATTCTCCGACTCTTTGCATTTCAGATGTTACTTTCCAGCCCTGCCTTTACCTCCAGCTCATGCTATATTAGCTCCTCACCGTCTCTCTGAGAGAGACAGAAAAATTTCAACAAAACAGAGCAGGCATGTGTTTGTGCCTCTGTGTGTGTCAAACAAACAAGACAATTTCATGCATTAGAAAATATGACAAGTACAATTTACGAATGCTTGATCAGAGTGAAGCAAAGCCATGAGTCACCGATGCCATAGTTAATGAGTGAAAAACGATTCCATCCCCTTCCATGTAGTGTACACGGCTAGATGAGGCTGCTATACAGAGGCAGGCGGTTGTGCAGCCACTCCTCCATTACGCAAATACACTTAGTAGGCAGCGCTCAACAAAAGGGTGGGGGCAAGAAGGTTACAGCTCCCCAAGGCTTCCCAATAAATCCACCTCTGCTCAACATTTTACATAATGATATAACGCATTATATTATTATAAGCAGTGACATCATAATAAAATACCGAAGTGCTACTCAAGTGGCAAGGAACACCTAAGATACATTTCTATACTTGTAATTCAGTTCCTGTATTTTTTAATTATAGATAAGATTTAAAGTGAAAATAATTATTCATTCCATAAATACTGTTGTAATGGATCCCTGGCATATAATTAAGAGGCCTTTAATTTTAATTTTGTATACTGAACGCCTGTTTTTGGAGGTATTCCATATTCTACATTCAGGGCCTATATCTGCAAAGCTCTAAGCTCCTACTTTAGTGGAAGCTGAAGATGCATAGTTTGCAAATTTGAGAACTTAGCTTTTATAACAACAGATACAAATAATATGGCTGCATCAAATATGTTGCAAGGCATTTTCCATTGGTCTAACTGCGATCCGTTTCAATCATGCTGTCAGTGTTCCTTGGCCCACCTCAGGTTGCAGCATCATTTTCTAACCCACCCTTGCAACACAGCCAGTACCAACGCAGCACCTTCTTTCTACAGTGCCCGTCGACAGCTAAAGGAGGGCACCTACCATCTCAGTGTTCAGCATTTTCCAGAAACTGATCTCTTTGATGGTAGAAAAATGTTTAGCCTATAATCTCACCGATAATGTGAAAATGGATGTCTCCAGTTATTTGCAACTGGATATACAACCTTTCAGCCTACAGTAAAGATTAAAATCATTGGCACATGATTATTACTAGGTGAGGATAGCCTTTCTGAAAAGGTAACTGTATTTCTCAATTCTAGTAAATACAGGCACTCACATCTTTAAAAGTACAACAATAACTGGCACCTTTTTGGCAGACTCAGCAGGCAGGTCAAAGATTGTCTCAGCATGTAGAATGAATTAATATTTCTCTCCCAAGAGTGGGTCCTTCTAGAAAAGGCTTAAGGCAGATTGGTGGGGCATTCAAAGGAAAGCTGGAAAGGGGGGGTGAAAACTTTTGTTTATATGAACATTTTTCAGATTTAGATCTAGAAACATTTAAGTGTTTTAATGTTTTAATCTGGTATGAAAGACTCCACCCTTCCCTGTCCATCCCTTACGTGTCTGTCTCCTCTGCAGCCCACCATACACATTAGGATGCTTCCCCCATTTTGCCCTGTACTCCCACTCTGAGCTTTTGTGAGACTCCGTCCGTCCCCACCCCTGCCTTTAGGCCTTCATCCCCAGTTCCTTGTCTTCTACTCATGCCGCTAACCACACTTTCCTCGCTCTTCCTACCCTGCTTCTGGGTCTTCCCCTGTGTGTTTTAGCTCCTTAGCCTCTAGACTGAACTTCTGTGCATCTGCTGCTTGCTTTCTCTGAAGCCCAAAGGAATTGTGGAAGGCCCTACTCTATTCCAAGAAATACTTTTGGAATATCAGCTATACTTAAAGTGTATGTAATTTAGGAAGCACTGCGTTTCCTTCACTTCTTGCTGCAATAGGGTACAAAGTGCTTTTGTCTCCTCATGCTCACAAGAGAGTAACAAATGTCCCCCAGTGCTGCATCAAGTTGGCATTGCCAGTTTACAGTGCTTCTGCATTCAAGTCTTCTTGTTTGGTCATGCAGACACATCTGTGGTAACAAAAATTCACTCTGAAGAGATTCATTAACTATTTGTAACTAGCCTGCAAGTATTTAGTGCTAAACGAGTAAGGGTAAAAAAGCAAATAAATCAAATAACCAGGGTTGAGACAGAGAGCATATAGCGCCCCTAAAATGCAGTCTTCCTGACACCCAGATACAGTTTCTGTCTCTGACAAACGGGTAGTGGGAGGGCTACTCTGTTTTCAGTGTCCTCACAGGCACAGTATGGTGACCTGAAAAGGCAAGAGCATAATTCTCTTCTCACTTTTCCTCCTGTTCTGAACCTACAACTGTAAATGCAGGCTGGCAGAAGCGGCTTGCCTCACTGGCTCTTCACTGATGGATGTAATAGCAGTGGCTGCAACTTTCGCTTGCCCAAAAGAATTAGTGGGCACCGTGCCTCCCTACGATTCTCCTAGACATTGCACCGCGCCTAGATGGCATTCTCTCACCCAGAACCATGGCTTACCATTCCTCCAACAAATCTGTAGCACCCTCTGCTTAGCCTATGTTCAAATCATTCTAGTCACTTAAGAAAACATCTAAAAAGAAATAAACACCAATTAAGGCACAGCCACTTTAGCACACCAAAGATCAGCTCTGAACATTATTTCCTTGCTATCAGATAAATCTCCCATTTTTGAACATTTCATTTTGTACTTAGATTATGTCTTCTCAGATAAGCTTTAAGCATTACCATCTGTTCTGCAGCAATCACATGATCCTATCACTTTGATTCAGTTGAATACAAATCCCTTTGACAATAGGGAAACAGCAAAATAACACACATTTGTTCCAAAAGCTGCCACAACTGTAGATTGTTCAAGGGCTGCTTTACAGTGGACGTAAAAGACATGGGGAGACTCTTACACACCTCCTGTCTGTGCCCCACACTGTCCAGGCAGCATTTTGACACTGAAGCTCCTTGTTTGCTGGGGGGATTGAGTCAGTGTTTCAGCTGTGTGCAGCAGCCGCAAGGGCTGAAAGCTTAGCCAGGGCCCCATGCCTCTGCATGCCTGCTAGCATTTGGAAGCAAATCCTGACTCAGAGGGAATACACCTTTCTCTTGCAGATGTAAAAGCACCATAGTTACACCTCTCAGCGATCTCTGAGGCATTCTTTCCGCATCTGTCCTCTGCAGGCAACTGGCCCACAGCCACTACAGTTGGCCATTGCAGCAACAGATCTTCCCTGCTGGTTTCTAGGAGAAAGGCAAAAGCAGAGTTTGCACCCACTGTTGTGGCCACATCTATTAAGAAAACTCCAGTGAAAGACTGCTGCATATTATGCAGATATTTGGAGCATCCTTCTACTTAGAATAATTTCCCCATTGGAATGGACCTGTTTACCTGAAAAAGGATCCTATTCAGACTCAAAACATAGGAGACATTATAAAACATCTTTCTTTAAGGAATCTTTAAGGACTTTAAGGAATTCTGGAAGGAATCACACATCCCACCATCAAAGTAACTTGCACTTCCTAGCTTTGCATATGCCGGAAATGCATACAATCTGGATGAATCACCAAAAAAAGGTGCACTGTAAGTCTTCTCACTGTGCCCATCTACACTGCTCCTCAACATGGTGTTACAAACATTGTATCATTCAGAAGGTAATTTCTCCTTATTTTCACTCTGCATAATTCTCAGAGGGAATGTTTCAGCTGTATTTGTGGTTGAACTGCTGTATATTGATATTTGTAACTGACTGAATTTTAGGCTATTGATTTATGTTGAAGGAAAAATATAGCAATAAACCAATGCACTATAAATTCTAGCTGAATTTGGTATTATGACTCTTCTAATGTCATATAATTTACAGACAAATTCCATATTTCATTTTCTCTTCTTATTTTAATGGCACTGAGAATTACTGGGATATGAATTTCTGTATGAGAACTGTGAGGGTGAGAATAACAAAATGCTCAGGTTTCAGTGGTGCAAAGACAAAAATGTCTTGGACCATGCACTGTTCATTTGCAGTTTAGCATCTGTTTAAACTCTGTGTTTTCTCCAAGTTTGTAAGCTGTTTCAACAGCTAATCTGCAAGCAGTTGGTGAATATAAATCTCTCAGAAACAAGCTATCTTTTTTCTATCAAGCTAAAAGGGAAAGGCTGATTCATTTTAAGAGTATTGATGACAGAAGAGCTCTGAATAGCATTTTATCTGCAATACTCTACTTGAAAGGAACGAAGTGCAAGTAAAACAAACAGTAACAATGAATGCATTTTTTTCAGGGGTGGTCCTCTTGGAAAATGTTAACCACATTAAAGTAGGTAGTTATTGAAATACGCAATTAATTTTAAGTTGATAGAAGTTGAAACTGTCATTCACCTGAGCAGGTGGTGGAAGAACCTTCTTGCATATCTGCTGATTGGGTCCCTGTACTGCAGCACAGTTGTATCCAAGAGGGGTCTTGTAGGAGCATAAAAGGTTCCAAGGCTTGCCTCAAGCTGTGCTGCGGAGTTCAAACACAGCAGCAATGAAACAAGTCAAACTGTTTCAATTACAACAGGTTGCTCATGTTTGCAGTCAGTCAAATTCCTCAAACACTGATGAAATGTGATGTTGTTATAGGACAGATAAAATTAAAATATGACAGGTTGTACAAACACAAATGTTCCTATAAACTTTCACTTTCAGGCAGAGTTGACAATGACTTTGAGCAACAGAACCTGTCAAAAGGATCAAGAAGTCTATAACACATCAAGTTCTCACCAGCAACATACAATTAAAAGTGACTCGTAAGAGTAGTACAGTTTGAACAAGTTTGTCCAGTAGAGATCAACTCTTGATTAGCTCAAATCATCTTTGTCCTCTTAGGCAGCACGCAACAAGGAAGTTCAGTTTTTCAGGGATTACTGTGTTAGGTCAGTGGGTGACAGAACCCTTCATGTGATGCCCTTGAGGTCTAAGGAACCTCCTTCAGCCCACAGTTCTTTAAAAATTTTAAATAAAAGGGTCTAGAAACCCTAAGGGTGTGACACTCCTACAGCGTGTTGTAGTGTGAAACAGGATAACCTCCCCTGTAATCAATAAAATAAAGCCCTTTTGTTACAGAAGTTCTCTCCATTTTAAATACTTTCTGACTGTTATACTCCACAGCTGGAGCTCTTAGGTATTTTCCTGCATGTTTTAAATACAAAATTATAAATAATATAAGAAAATACACGGTATACGTTTGTGTCTCACATGCTTAGCCGAATGGAAATTCAATGATCAATACTATTTATGTTATGTGACTTCTGCTTGCAAGTTAACACATAGTACGAGTTCTTACAGGCAGAACAGGGAGAATTTGCTATATATTTGCTATATAGGCTCTCCCTTCAGAGTGAATGTGCAAACTGCTACTGCTAATCAGAATTTTGTGTGGGCTTTAAAAGAAAAATATAACCTATTGTCTCATTAGGCAGACAAAATCTCATTGATTAGCTGTTATTAATGTTTGCTTGAACTAGCATTTCTGTATTTAGTGATAGTGGTTCTTTATTTTCAAGCATAGTTACATTTTATTTTATTAGGCCTGATAGCACTGAATGTGCTAATAGTACTGTGTTAGTAACACTGGCAAACTGTTCCTAAATTAGGTTTTGCATTATCTTAAATCTAGACAGTAAGATAAGTTTAACTTTAAAGATATTTTCTTTCAAAGCAGCAGTCAATTTAGATTAAAATTGAATACAGCAGTATCTCTGCAAAAACAAGCCATACTCCCTTGCCATTGCTGTTTTCTCGACAGCATGTTTTGTACTTCTGAAATATTTCAACGTACATGGAATATGAGTAACTACACGCACAGTTATAGATTCATTAGAGAGCCCAGCTTGATGTTGAAGGTAGAATAAAGATCTCAAAGATAACTGCCCCACTGCTATAAATAAAAGGCCCCACTGGGTTTTGCTAATAAAAAAGAAAACAAATTACCATGCCAAATTTGTTAGGTTCACATAGAATAACTCCTGGACAGAATAAAATTCCATCTGCTGTAAATAGTGTTAGGGAGCTGCATGGGGGGAAACACACAGACATCTATTTATAATGTGCATATTTTTACAAGAGTTTCAAAACCAGCTTTTTTCATGGGTTCTTTTAAAAGCATGTTTTATTTAGAATTGATACACTATGTTTCTAATGCAGAGAGAATTTTTTTTTTAATCAGATCCCCCAAAATGGGACAGCTGATGGCTTGGCAGCGATGTAGGCACCTTGGAGTTTTTCTATCATCAAACACGCATGAATCCTAAGTATTCTTTCTTGCCACAAAAGATGCCTGGTCCCCAGCTGTCTGCCTGCTAGGCTGGAGGATAACACCTTCACTAAATCAAGGCACTTCAAATCCTGAAGTTTATTGAGTCTCAAGATAGACAGCAAATCAAGAGGAAGGCATCACACCAGGCTTCAGCAGAGACAAGGCTGAACCTAAAATTCATCATTTATTGTGAGGGACCCCAGCTACTACTGCAGGGGGCCAGAAGATTACAGTGAGGACAAATGCCATAATCCTAAAGGAGGCAGCAGAGGATAGTGTATTCCCAGCCTTTGGTTCTTGTAATGAAAGAATGACCCTTCAAAAGCACCTTAAAAACCATACTAAAATCTCTTGTCCCTGCTGCAGGAAAAAGTCCCCCCTTAAGTTGGTGCTGTTTCAGCATGAATATGTAACAAATGCTTCAATCCACTAGTCTGTAACATAATACAGTTACAGCATACGTATGTCACATTAAGTCATGACTATACCATATATATATACTAAAATATGCATTATCTTAGTATCACTATTGATACAAACAAACTAAAATGCAATCAACACATTGATCCAGATTTTATTGAAGTGACTTGTCTACATATGACATTTGATTATGAAGTACCATAATCTGGCTGGCTGACTGGATTCTCAATTTTGTCTTCTCTATGCAGCCACTAAATACATTGTCATAATCCACATATGAATTACAAAGACACCACAAAAACACATTAAAAATATAATCAGTCTCTTACCTTCTCTGTCTGGTGTAAGCTTTTGTTTAAGAAGGTGATTGACAATGGCACTCAAGCATATATAGCACTGATGACCCATCGTGTTCCAGTTCATGGTATTCAGGACATTAATTGCCTCATGTATCTGGTCGTAACGAATGTACTGGTGGATGATTTCCACAAGGCCCAGTTGTCCTCTTGTGATCACACCTTTTACAGGAAATATTAAAATCAAAGATAGCGCTATGAGTATGCTAAACAGTAGCTGACTACTTTTCAGCACAGTTAAAAATAACTGCCGTTGGTTAAAATTAGAAAGTTTGAGTTAATGGGTTTCAGTATTAAATTTTTTATGTGAGATAGCTCCTTATTATCTTTGCATATTTAGATTGAGGGTGCTTTGGACAGCAGAGAAAAACCGTCAGTGAATTTCACAATTGCAAGGTGGGCGACTGTGGCCAATAGCCACTGGTGACAACATCACGCAATGAAGTTTGTTTTAAACACAGTAGAAAAAGCTTATTCCCTGTTTATCATTAATGGATTGTAGGTAATCAATTCATGTTCATAGCCCTTCTTCCTGTAGGGAAATACTGCTGGGCAACAAGAAAACCTGGCATTTGTCTCACGCAAACATACCTATGTATACAACTTTACAGCAGCTCAAACTTCAAAGCAAGTTACTCGATTACTCTCCACATTGCAATTGCTCTAGAACTTACTTCTAACTTGGCAAAATTTTCTACATGAAGCGTTTCTTCTGTGAGGGGATATCAGGACAGATATCAACAGCTAGGGACCTTTGAATTACCACTGCACATGAAACCAAGAACAAACTTGCCATAAAGGAAAAAAACACGCAACACATCACTCACTCCATGAGAGCATCAATTATCTACAGCACTCTCTCTCTGAAAAGGAAAAATGAAAAGACTGTCAAAGCTTCTTGACTTGCAGATCTGAACTTCTGAACAGAAAAGGCAACTGAAAAGCTGCAGAAAGTAACATTACTAATTGCCTCTGACTACCCAAATGATCGTGCTACCTAGGCCACGCAAGGGATTTTGGCAGCTCCTGCTTGCTTTGGGTCACTGTGCTAGAGTAATTTATCACTACTGCTCCAGATATTGGAAAGAGATCAGAAAAAATTTCCCGAATAAATTTCCCCTCTCTTTAAATAAAAACATAATATTATTTTTTATGTTCTCCATTTATATTCTGATGTTGTTCGTCAAAGCTACTTTTAAGGAAAAAATTCTGATGAGAAAGGGAACAAGCTAAACCTCGGTATTGTTACAGGATGGCTGGGAAAAAAAAGTCCAACAACAGAGAAAAGCAGACCCGATATACAGAAAACATACCTCACAAAATTCTCATAAATGTAGTTGTGAATATTGTTTGTGATGTAAAATAAGGGAAAAAAAGTAGAGGAAAACTGACTATAGCTCGAGGACAAGTAACCTGCTGAGAACTTGCATATACAGATCTGACGCTTTGGGGGAAAAAAAGCTTACTTTTTTTTTTTTTTTTTTTTGTAACAAAGAAATAATACTTCAGTTTTTTAGAGCCATTGAAGAAAAGACATGGTGGTCTACTGTATTTCACTTTATATTTGCATGTATTAATGCCTATGGACATGATACTGTGTAATAGCCATGTTTAACCCGTGTATGTGTGATGGTATCTAATTGTTATGGTAGACTTTATTCCTCCTAAATGTTTAGTGTTTTTAAAGTATTACATAAGTTGGGCAATCTTCACATTAATCAGCAAATGAAGATGAAAATACTTATTTGCATGCTAATTAAAAACAATATTATATTTAAAATGTCTTTTGGGGCCAGCAGTGCTGAACCACTGGCACCAGCACCAAGTTTGGCATTACTCAAGATCTGGGTTGACATCAACGACAAGAAGCCGCAATGCTTTTGAAAATGAATTTGGCATTAGACACCAAAAATATTTGCCATTAATGTTTGAGGGTAAATTTAATATGAATCTTTTCCTGAAATAAATCTGGCCAGACAGCACAATGGAGAATTCACAGAACTCACCCAAAATCATCATATGTCAGCTGGAAGTTAAAAACATATTTGTCTATTCTCATTGACATGGTTTCTTAACAGATTTTTATGGGAAACAGTTCCAAGCCATGAGTTAATTATGGATTTTCTTTCAGTCCTGAATGCCTGTCTGGGTTTTGCTGTCATGGACTCCTAAATATTCCGTATAATTTATATTTGCATTAGTTCTTAAATAGCTAAAAACTGCTGAGGTTGGGAAGCGGGGCTGACTAAGCAACACCGCACCACCTTGGTAGTGTGGCAGAATGAGAAGATGGGTAAAGCTGCAATCCAGGATGCAACAGAGCACAGCGTATTTTTGCACAGTGGACTGCAAGGAAGGAAGGAGGGAGGGATAGAGAGGGCTTCGCCTTCCTCCTATAACAGATTTTATAGTAATTATACAGAATGAATTTTAAAATGTGATAACTTTCAGCTGTAGAGGTCAACATCTTCCCATTTGGATGCTTGACTTCTCCTGGGTGGTGCGCTTCCAGGCAACCTGCTCGGGAAAAAGAGGTGACAGCCAACTCGCTGCCTAATTGATTTAGGAACGGTGCCCAGGGAGACGGTCCAATTAAGTTTACAAGCTGGCAATTAGCAGGAAAGGCCTCTAAATCCCTGCACTGAGAGCCTGCCTGCCTTCGTAAGAACATAAATGTGCTAAAGATAGCAAGGGGAAAGCTGTACTTTCTGGAAAGCTGTTGTGAGAAAACCCCACAAGGGAGGACTGAAGAAAAGCAAGGTAGATGTGGGTAGAGTGCCTTCTGCTTGACAGGTAAGAGGTAATTTAGAGGTGGTTTTTTTCTAATGGCCAACATGCACAAAAACATCAAATAGCTGTTATAATTAGTGTTCTGGGGTACTCTGCAACTATTAAACCTGTCATTGAACATAATATAGCTGAATTATCTCAAAATAAACAGTAACTTGTAAACAGGTTTTTAAATATTTTTTTTTTAGATAACAATAATAATCTGCCTCAGCTCTTTTAAAACTACACAAACTATAAGTCAATCCAACATTTTTGTTGCTAACATCCTATTATATTACTTTACCTTTCTGCAGTGGTGTACGTAGTTTTTTAAATTCAGTCTTTCAAATGTTTAGGTCTGCAGCATTTTCAGACAGGATTTCCCCCCACAAAAGCTCATGCATGTCTTAATAAGTAAAGAAATAAAGTAGATTTTCAATCCTTACTGTCACCTATTTTTTTTTTAAAAAAAAAGGCTTCCTTCTTCCTAATCTCAACAGTTTTATACAAAAGAATCATAAAAAAGTCCTGTAAAGATCTACAAGGGCAATCGTGTTTCCCTGGACAGACAATGGGCAAAATGCTGAAATTTTCCAGGATGAGTATATTCGACATGGCTGTCTGCCCTGCTGAAACACTGGCTTGGTAGTCAGAAGATTTAAGCATGATTGTTTTTTTAGCTCTCAGTGGGTTTGCACCACTGTAACTTGCCTGACTTGAATGGAATGAATACAGTTCTCACTGATGAGCAACTGCAGGGGTTTTATTCTTAATTCAGCCACTGACTCGTTGTGAAACTCTTGGAAAGCCTTTTAGCCTTCCTTTACTGCTTCTTGTTACTCTGTTTGTGAAATGAAGATAGTTATGGTTTTACTCTCTTAAAGTCTCCATACACCTAAAATGAGGAGTGCTGTATCAAGTCCAAAATCAGTATTATTACTGCTTCTTTTACTCACAACTCCTGGCAAATTAATTGAGACACCAGACTTCTCTGAAGGTTATGAAAACCTTCCTTCTTGTGTGAAAAGTCTTCAAGGAAAGAAATGATGCAGCTTCATGTACTGAAGTCAGGAAGAACAGAGTATGGGGACAAATATACACTGTAATGGGAAGGACAGTTGCATCATACATACACGCAAAAAGATTAGGAAAGAAAATAACGTTACTATTCTATTATTACAAATAGCCTGTTAGCGGTATTATTACAGAATTAATACAATTCCTAAAATTATATGCTGCAGATTAAAATAATTTTCCATATGAGAAATTGTTACGCTTTATTACAGTAGCAGGGAACACAATGGGACCCCGATCCAACAACAGATTGGGGTCCTATTCTGTCAGACCCCATATGAAAAATACTAAGCAACTGCGAAACATAATCAACTCCTTGGTTCACACCTTCAGGTATCACTGGAATTACATGCTTTTAAGGCTACGGTCCCCTGTACCTAAAACGAGAGTGTTTCAAACTACAAAATACTTGTGAGGTACAGATGTTTCCTTCGGAGCTCAAGGTTCAACGGATGTGCTCAGTGACTTACCAAGTTTGAAGTGCAGTCCTCCCAAGGGTCCTTTGTCAAACCTCACTAACAAAAGGTCATGAATATCTGTGCTGCCAGTGCCGGCAGATGCAGCTGGAGGAGCAGTCCACTGGATCTGGACAAGGCTGCTGGGCACGTCAAAGTGTTTACTGAATTGCAGAGTTGCCTCAGGTGAATAGTCCTGTGCCAAGAGCTGAATTTTAACTGGGGACAGTGCCGTGTCAAAAACCTGCAGCTCCCCTTGAGAGCTGCCAACCATGAATATGGCTCCGGAAGGGTGGTAGGTTATTACAGTGGGCAGCAGTTCTGCCTGGGCTAACAGAGTCGCTTGGTTGTAGGCTTCGTACAGAATTATTGACGAATCTTCACAACCCAGGACTAGTTTGTCTTCTGTAACATCTCTGCAACAGCTGATGGCCTTGGATCGCAGTGGTATTCTGGTGACTGCCACGCACTGAATTTTGTTCCCAACACACTTGTAGACACAGCTGTCAGCCATAGGCTCTTTGTCTGCGGAAATGGAGTGCTCTACCGTGTACACCTGGCAAGGCTGATGAATGCTGAAGCAAGCATCGAGCGGGTCCCATTCTGTACGGATGTAACTCAGGACCTGAAAAAAAACCACGACATTTTGGCAGTCATTTGTAACGGTTTATTCTTACTTTGACAATATTAAAAAAATAGACTGCTGCAAATACGTTTTCTCATGGGTCAGTAAGCCAAAACAACTACATGTTTTAGAAAAAGAATTATAAAAATCTACTGGTTTAACTTTTAACATGTTAATGCCTTTGATGAAAAAATGCTGCAATATAGTTTGAGCCGTATTTGTTTGTCCAGAGTATGCAACAAATTAGTAGAACAGAAGATAAAAGAGAGGATGTTCCTAGGAGTGTTGGTAAGAGGAGAAATGAACAGCTGACTGATATAAAAGAATAACTGATTATTCACAAGTGGGCTGGGGGAGAAACCCCAAAATTTCTGGAAAAATGTATATAGGTTACTCTGAGCATCACATGTAGAGGATTTTTGATCGTTTGCTCTAGGCCATAGTAACAGAAATATTACACTGTGGTGGTAGAAACAATGGCATGTTTAAACAACGTATACTAGACACTGCCAAATGAGTAGGTGGTGGATGTTCTTTGGTGCCATAGAGCTTCAGATGCAGTATAAATGAATTTGTGATAGCAGAAAAGGGGGACCATTTAGGGGTACCTGAAGGTTGAATGAACTAGAAGAACGCCACAAAGGCAGAATATGATACAGAGGCAGCAGCTGGCAAAGAGCAAGAATTTGTAGTGTGGGAACACGGGAGGAACCATAAAGTGATGGAGGCAACAGTGGAGACCAGCGAAAATTACTGTCCTATAATATATGGGTTTGAGCGAGAGGTGTTATACAGGACTCGAGCAGGGAAACTGTGGGAGAAATACCAGCTGTAAATAAGTTACAAATTAGCTTCTGAAAAGCTGTTTCCCTGAAAGAGAGAGAAAACCAATGTCTCTAGAAGAATGGGAGTAGTGGAAGTCAGTCAGAAACTTGCTGGTGTTTGTTCATGCAAAAATGAAGAGTGAAAGGGAGACGTCCGACCGAGCCAGCCTGGCCCTCAGGTGTACCCATAGCATTCTTCACACTATGAACTGAAGCTGCTGACCTGCCACTAATTTTGGAAGCCCCTTCTTTTGAGCCCAGGTGGTATGCAAGGACCATTTACACAGAAAGGGGTAACAAATGTGATTAAAGGACATAGAAAGGGTGAGGGAGGAAATCTGGAAATGTCACGTTGAAAACAGAAATGCACACATAACATTAAAGCAATTTAAATTTGATTTCTGCAGATCGCAAGACCAACTGAACACATAATTCAGCCTTTCATCCTGCAAAGGAGGAGAATAAGAAATTAAGATTATTTTTTTGGCATACCAGTCCTTACTTCAGAAGCAACCAATGAATTTAAAGCCAAGTTATTAGGGATGTCAATCAGACTGATTAGGATGTTTTTTTCTGAGAGTTTACTTATTATGTCAGCAAAAAGGTTTCTCATTCAAAAGAAAGACTAAAGGCATATTGCAATTCTGTGGCTGCAAATCAGCTGCTGGTTAATACAGTAGCCTTAGCTACTTTAAGATAAGTAGTTAGGGACATGCAAAGAACCACTTAATTCAAAAGCATCTAATACAGAAGCCAGTGCATCCAACATGTGAAAACTAGGTAAACCGATTTCAACAGAGTAGTGACCAATGAAAACATACACCAAAGAGGAATTAAAAGATTAAATTACTTATATAGTCTGAAAAACATTTCCTCACCTTGACCGTTCCCTCACCAATGACTCAGCCTCTGCAACTAGTCATTTATACCCACAAAATGTTCAGTGGCTACTGTGCAGATCTTAGAGCTGCTGAAATGTGTAGCTTATTAGGGTGTTAAATTGCATAGCAAGGAAACCTGTAAGAGAGGTTATTGTGGACAAAGGATTACTGTGACCATACAGCGCTCTAACCCCAAATAAAGACAAGGTGAAGTGTTACTGTTTGTTCCCTAAGAGTATGTATAGAGACCCAGGTAGCTGCCTTTCAAATATGTGAAACAGAAATCTTGCCCAAGCAAGTCTTCAAAGCTTCCATAACTCCAGTGAAATGAGCCTTGAGGCCCTGTGGGACTCAGATTTCTGTCTTCCTGTGGCAGGTTTCAATGCACTGCATTATTCATCTACATATTTTGATCCAAAATCAGTGTTCCTCTCTGTTCATCTTCTCACAAGCTACAAGAAACTCATGAAGATCCACACAATAATCAAGACTGTGAGATGAAAGACCAAAAGCACTATTAAATTCTAAAGAGAGACTGGCCTTGAAGGTTAAGACAATAGAGAAGAAAACATGTGAAACATGGATTTTACAACTCCATGGGAATGACTGCTGGAAAACAGCAATGGAAATAGTCACAGAAAAATAAATGTTGTCAACTGATTGTTTGAGAGTCAGCAAGCAAACTGAATCCAATTAGTAATTTTGTTCTGCCTTGTTAGAGCAAAAGTGGGGCACAAAATTGCTCACTATGATTTTAATAGAAAGTAAGACTATATTTTGGAAGGCGAATTTAATGAGCCTTGAGATGAGAAGCTTCCCAGCTTCACACAATTTTGAGAGCAAATCCCTGAAAGGAAGTCTAGGGTAGGGCTGGCTGCTGTATAAACACAATTCTAAACTAGGAAAAAGCTCCTGCAAGCAGAGAAAGACAATTTGCTGCATTTCAAAACCTAACATTTGATGTAATGTTTAAACAAATTAGGTTTAAAGAAAACTTTTCTCGACACTACTGTTCATATTCTGGCTGAAAACAAGAGAAACATTTCTCCTTAGATTGGAACAGATAAGCTGCTTCTCATGCATCAGTGGCCTTCTGTGCCTCTTGGAGGAAGAGTACCAAGCCGAGAGACCTCTTTGTTCTGGTTTCCAGTTTTGCTGAATGTAACTGGTATTTGGCACTCTGAAGGCAAAAAAAAAAGAAGAATATTCTCTTTCATCTGAGAGGAAAGATTTTAGTTTCTCTGTCAGAAATGACTTTTATTAATTCTTCATGCTGCTAACTGAAAAACTAAAGCAGAGAGACATGCAAGCACAGAAACATGTTAATAAGGCCAAGATAATGCTTTTGAAAGATACGAAGTCTAACAATCAAAACACCTTTTTTTTTTTCCAAGAAGATGGTATTCCATTACCTGCCAGTTGTTTTTCTATCTGGTAAGTAGCCACATGCTAGTAAATGCAGTGCACATAGTGCCTTAGCAGGCCATTCAAAGGAATCCGCCGGGATTCCTTCTTGGTGAGCAGTGGTCCTGTGGAACCTTCAAGGGGCACGTTAAAACAGCAAGGTATCTTTAAGTTAACAGAGCATTTGCTCGGGGAATGGGAAGGCAAAAGCTGGAGGAGTTCCCTCAGAAGTGGGTAGGACAACTGTAGGATTTGCGGAGGAGGGGACAGGGCAGCAGATCTAAAAAGGCAGAGCCGCAGTGCCACATGGCGGGGGGTAGAACTGATTCAGCGCCAAGTGCTTTCCATAAATCTGGGACTAAGCACGTAGCCCTGGGTTTCAAGGGAAGATTTCTGGAAGTACATTGCATGAAGTACAACCAATTGCTTTCTGTAAAATAAATAAATAAAGAAGCTGAAAAGTCACTTTTAGCTTTGTGACATGTAGGCTACCAAAAAAATCGTAATTGTATTTAAATACCATCCATGTAATTTATGCATACGTCCCTTATTAACGTGGCAGGCATGCACCAGTACTGCACACGGACATTGTTTGCCCCTGTGCTCTGCACCAGCTAACCAGCAGTACAAGGCATACTATACATGTCAAGTTTTCAAATCCTAGTCAGAAATCGTAACAATCCAAGTAAAGGAATCTGTTAATCTTTGTAAATAAGAGGCCTGAATTAAGCTAGTTAAAATACTTTCTTTCATTTTATGTTTGAAAGAAATAACATCACTAGCTTGCGTGAGCAGTATCACCCTTCTGAGTGCAAATCTTTGAACACTTAAAATTAAAGTATTTTGCATAGAGTGCTGGGGAAGGTTAAAGTCCACATATCAAAACAAGTAAGAGTTTTAACCAGTAGTTCTTAAGCAGAAAATTGGCTTACCGGGCAGATAAAAAAAGAAAACAAAAGAAACAGAGAAATAAGCTTGCTGTGACTGAATTGTGTGCTTTTCACATGAGAAAAATGTTTGATTTATTTTATGGATGTTAAAAAAAATTGCTTATTTAATTTCACACAGTGAGGCTCCAAATAACAACAAACGCTTTAATTAGAAATGTAGAGTGGGAAGTGTAGTGCACAATATAGTAAAATAGTTTTAAATACAGCATGGGAGATGGAGGAAAAAAATCCACCCTATCTTAAAACACTTCTAAAATAAAAATGCAAGGCTCCTACTCTAGGTTACTCATTTTGCTGCACTGTATTTACAGTCCCACATGCAATCTTATTATTTAGATCTTCAGCCAACATTTATTCTTATTTTATTTCAAAATTTATCATCATCATCTTTATCCCGTATTATTCATTGAACTTTTAACCGAATGTGACATCAAGGATTTTACATTCTTTGCTGTATGTGTGTGAGAAGTATTTCAGCTATTCAGTCACACGCAGTAGATGTTTTTCTGAGTGCTACAGTAATTGTAGGATAGCTCACTCATAAAAGATCTGCTGTGTTTATTTCACAACTTTGAAGCACATTGTGGAAGCAATAACTATTAAATATTATCTCTTGGGAGAAAGAAAAATAATATTCTCTCTCCGGCAAATTATGTTTTTCATGAGATTGAAGTATAATTTCAGTGATTTGCACTAGCATTAAAACACAGTAAAAATAAACGTGGCAAAGACAAATGCAAAGTACTACAGTAACTGAGCCCTAGCATCATCACCTCCTGTTAATTTATGTTTGCAGAATAAAGTTCATGTTGATTTTAACATAACTTTCTCTCAAAGCATTTAATCAAAGGGTGATTTCACATTGAATCCTATTTATTCATAGCAAATTGTTTGAAATGATTTCTGGAAGATTCCTCTTCTCGTTTTGAAATCAAAATGCCAGCATTATCTCTGCAGGGAGACAATTTAAATAGCATCCTTCATCGTTCATACTTTTAATAAAGAAGAAACAAACAAACCCTAAATAATTAAATAAATAGATTGGAGAATGGATGAGTTTACTGGAGGAAACAAATTCATGCAAGAAAGCACACAAAGGTTCAACAGACAAACAGCAACGTGCGTGCATGTATACAAATGTACACTGCACACCAAAGCAAAGTCATATGATAAAGAGAAAAGCACTTTTTTTTCTTCAGGGGACGATTCCTCACCAAATCTTACAGCAATCAACACAGTAAACACTGATCTCGGGCTAAAAAATGAAGGGAGCAAAACAAGTCAAGATTTTCAAGGAAAAAAAGTTGTTTTTAGAGGAATAATGTCTACCCTTAGCCTCAGTAGTAGCAAGTGTTAAAACATAAAGCCACACAGCATAATTCAAGTAAAACTTACAGTGTATTTTAAAATGTATTTCCTCCATTAAGTTGGAAAGCTGCTTAGTACACAACACCCCGAACACTGCATGCACAATGTGAATCACCCTGGTGCAGAACATGCAGTTACAGGACATCAGCACGATGAGGACTCGAGCTGCCTTGTCTGTAGCTATTCCTGTCCTCGTCCTAGTAAGCAAACATCACTCAGAACATTCTTCCAGGGATGAAGTAGCACCACCTAAGTGTCACACTGACCTTTGCTCTGCCACAAGACAACAGGTCAGCAGCTGGCAGACCTTTTTGTGGTTTTTGTAGGTCAGCACCAAGGTGCTGTAGAACAGCTGGGGGTAGCATCCATTCATTTCCTCGGGCTTGGTTTACCTTTTCATAAACCCAATATCCCAAACAGCTCTTAATGGGCCAGACATTCAGCAATTCCTGCTTTTCTCTTAATTCCAGATAATAATGCTGGTTTTATCCAAGCTATATTATTATTTTCATGTAAAATGTTCGTGGTATTGTTTCACTACACTTCTATTCGATAAATGCTCCAAACTGCATCAGTTCATGCTTCTCATTCTCCTTCTGTTGACAATATTCATTTACTGGGAGAAAATGAATATTATTGGACAATTATGATAAATAAGGGTTTGCTTCCATGCGTAACAACAGCATGTCATGGTTTTATTCCAGGTCTATACCTGAGGAACACTACCAATGGTAGGGCAGTAGAGGCACAAAGAGGCAAATAAGCATGATTACAGAAATACTGTAGTTTTGTGGTATCTGACTGAGACAGTAACTGTTTAGAAGCTGTCTAGAAATGCTAACTACATTTCTGCTCAAGTTTAAGCTACCAAATGACCCTCAGAAGTTACAGGTGTTAAGGTTCCCCTCCAACACTCTATAGGGGAAAAATGCACCTCAGTTAATTGCAGACTGGGGGTTGATGCTACTTCCAGAGCTGCTGGGTTATGACATCCCCAATCCACGCACAGGAATTTAACCACTGCCCATAAGGAGCGCCAGAGAAATCTTGAAAAAAACCCCAACAAACAGTACCATAGGTACATAGGTACACATCATGGATACATTGGGGAAGCATATAGGCAGAGTATCTTGAGCCTCACACTGCAGCTCACTGAACATCCAAGAGATAAGTATGTGGAACAGAGTAGTTTTCAACCAGCAAGACAATTTGTCATCTATATATGACTAAGTTTTCCAATAGCCCTGGCATAGTGCTTGGCATTTTATTGACAAATACAGGAAAAGAAATGTCATCTGAAGATCTTAGAATTAAAACAGACAAGTACAGGCAAAAAATCAGAAGAGAAAGCAACTGGACAGTTAAATTTGACAGCCTGCTTTTAAAAATAATTTTCTTATATTTATATTACAATATGGGCCAAATTAAAAGGATTATGAGTTTAGGCCTAAAGCGTCAGTGAATGCTTATTATTATTGTGTTAAGCACCAGTGATGTGCTTGGGACTATACTAGACAGCCTCAGCCCTGAGCAATTTAGAGTCTAAATCAGAAAAGGGTAAAACAAGGTTTATTGAAAGATGCAGAGCAATGCTGTAATTTGGAAATCTTCCTATAATATATTAAATGAAATGGAGAAAGCTTTAAACTGACAGGGTGGTTTCTGTGAATTTATTGGAAGAAATGAGTCTCTAAAAAAACAAATCGGAAAATAGAAATTGCAATGTTGGCATTAGGGAGCTTTCTGGAAGACGTGGGAAGGAAACAAAAGGCTGTTGCTGTCAGAACCTGGACATACGTAAGTCATGGTAAGAAATTAGCTCTGAAGTGTTAGTAGGATGAAGTTTCATAATATCGAATTGGCACAGGGACTAGGCTGAAAAAGCTTACAAAGAACAGACACACGTTTTAGCTACCAGAGTAATTTTTATATGTGGTCGGGCATAGCTGCAGGGGGAATTGAGAACTGCAGGTGTATATCAGGCAGAGGAGAGAGATGAGTTAAAGATGACCGCTAGTGGAGAGAGGTCAATTGAAAAGAAGTAAAGAAGGCAGAACTGTAGGTAATTTAAACTTAAATTCTACAGTGACTAATGACTTAAATAAAGAAAAGCTCTCTCAACTACCTTTTTTCTTTTCCATTCAATATATAGAAAATCCCAAGGGGAAAAAAAACTTCACTGAAATTAGTATTAGTTATCAAAGTAATAATTCCAAGACATTAAAACATTTACATCTTCCCTAATTAAAGAGAACAGGATGTTATTTGTAAGAGCAGCTTATTCTAAAGTGTTATATAGGGTTTTTCCCTACAGGGAAATAGCCTGTAATAGGTACTCCAGAGCAGCTACTCCACAGCTGATCCTCAAGTTTGTGCTCTTCTCCCACAGTCAGTACCTTTTTAGTCAGTATTAGTACTGGCTTAAGCTAAACTGAAAATAAAACTCCAAATACAGGAGCATCTATACAAGATGCTAGTCCAGAACAGCTGTTTAAATTCAGGTTCCAGTTCCTCTCAGAGTATGCCCAGATAGCTTCATTTTAAAGTTTTACCTAAGAAACTGGATTCAAATATTCTTAAACAGATGAAATCAAAATAGAAAAGTTTAAATGGAAACATCTGCCTAAAAAGGTAAGCTAAGCAGTGTCAGGAAGAGGGTCAGCTTGTAGCCTTGTAACTTGTAGCTTACATCCCCACCTGTAGATGGGGAATTCTGACTTTTTCTTTAAGAAAAAACTTGGTCTCTGATTTGATCAATACTCATAGCAACAATTTAAGTAGCATCTGGGTGCAGCTAAAATCTTATAATGAAACACTTAAAATAGATGTAAAATGCTTATCAGTTAACACTGCAGACAACATAAAATAATGGCATTAGACAAGCATGCAGCAGCTACAGTTTGTAAGATTAGAGTTTTCTAGTGGTACTCTGACACTTATTCTCAGTGTTAGCAGCTCCAAAGCTATTCCACCATAAAGACCCAACTCCTTTGCTACTTTTCTCAGATTGCCAGTTTTGATGTGAAAATAGTAAACATAGTAAAAAAGGTGCTTTTTTCATTAAATACCGAACTTTTGCTTTTAAGATTAGATTGGCTGATCTTATGATTTCACCATATCTGTTCTTTCTATTTACCTGAATATGCATTTAAGTTGAACAGTTATTTCTCTAGCAAATCTGAAAAATCAAGAGAGTTCAGCACTTTACCTCCAATTTGCCATGTGCACAGCCTAACAGCAATAGGTTGGCTCTGTCCCTCTCACAGGAAATAGGAGACCAAGGCCATGCTCCATCACTAGTTGCTGACCACCAGCAAATGACCATATCTTGCTTACAGTTTATTGCCAGGTGACGTTTCATCCTTCTACCTTCTGGTCCAAGTATATCAACATAAGAAATCTGATGGAAGAAAAATGCAGGAGATATTTGAGGTGTTAAAATAGCAAAGTAGAAGCAATAGGGAGCATTTACTTTGGATGTGTGAAAGAGAATATATATATATATACACACACAGAGAACTGCGTACATATATCTTCATATAGGCTGTCTGTAAATGTAAAAAATATCTCCTCAGACAGAAAAAGACGTGCTCACACCTTTATCTATGGGGAGGGGATTGGGAAGGAAAGGAATGTGAGTTAAGAAGGAATTTACTGCAATGACTCCAATCAATACCAAAATGTACAGTCATGGTTGCTTGACAGCATCGACCTACACATAGGATTTAAGCTTAGCCATATTAAATGACAAGTTCTGCAAAGCTGACCAGGGAGCTAAGGCTAGTGTTTAAAACATAATCAAATATTAAATATATTCTACAGTGTTTGAGAAAGTATATATCTTTCTTGTTCCTCCCTAAATTAAGGAATCCAGATACAAACATCTGCTTTGCAAGAGAATATATACTTTTATGCATAATGTGGATGAGCTACAGCATCATGCGTAAAGTTTATGCAGCTCTTGAGAATTGTGCCTCTTTCTCAGAAAGGATTTGTGGAATTTATTATTCAAACTCTGTTATTTTGGAGCATGGTTATTTGAAAACATGAGCAGTGCACCATCTGTGTGACACATGCCAAGGAAATATAGATTGCACCGCATTTCTGCTTAAGGAATTAATGGAAGGTTGATAGCTAGGGGAAAAAAAAAACTATCTTGCCATTGCTGGTCAGCAATAATCGAACCACTTTCTGGGGATTAAGCGCATGGCTAAGCCTACTGGACCAGACACTAGCAAAGGGCAGGGGGTCTTCTTATCAGAGAAATGCTTCTGGAGCCAGTCTCACTACATGACAGATTGCTTTCATATTCCTGTCTGCAAGGCAACAAAGGATGGCAGTAATGCGATAATGCCAGAGTGCAATGGGTGTTAAGAACCCGTTGCATTTATGTATTGTATTTAGTAAATAATCAGGCTCATCCAAATTGTGATCTCACCACTCAACCAAGGCCATTAAAATCAAGGTTAATGCTTTAATAATCCTTTGCTGTTTTTTATATGGTCAAAAAGAACCCTTTTCTATTTGCATGGTCATAATATTATTGACCTCTTCATCCCCTGAATACACATCAAAAGGAACTGAAATCAAAGTAATTACCAATGTTGTTCTCTCATGGTAAACATTTAACTCCTTGTACTGTCTCTTCCTTCAGTAAATTGAAATGGATTAAAAAAACCACAGATGGGAAAAACTTGCAAAAGGTCAATATTTTCAGAATACCCTGTTTTACTTGTCAAAATACTTAGAAGTATAACGATAAAACATACAAGAAGTTAACAGGTACTTGTTACTTGAATTAAAGATATATATAAATAGTCAATTTGGTGACAACACATTTATTACGATGGAAAAACACAAGTAGTTTCACAGATATTAATTAGTCCTGTTTTGCAGTATTAACTGTTCACAACAATTTCACCTGTAATAACAGCCACAAATCTTTTGTAAACCTTTATGTCTTGCATTAGACATGGCACTCTCAGACATTAATGTTGCTAAAAGAAGACAAATGATAATAGTTCTTATGTTTTGCTGGTCTTCAAGACCGTAGCAATTCCTACAGTAAGTCTTCCTGTATTTTTATAAAGTGTAAACAAAAGCCAAGGTGCTACTGTTTAGAAAGGAAGGGGATAGAGAACGTCATTCTCCCATTTAGGTATATATTGTGTAAAACCCACAACTTTTGGATAAATACCCAACTGTGAGGAGGAAAGCCTGGCTGACTTGCTATTATTATTAATAGCACTCTGGTAGTCCAGTACTGCATAGTGTTCCCTGCCAACTTTGCCCACCATGAGGCTGGACACTGAACAATATGAAGTTGCCTCTGTCCAAGTAAAGTACCAAAAAAATTATGATGTTAATATGACAGAAATTTAATTATATCATTACATATGATCATAAGCAAGCATTCTCCTCATTGCAGAAATGGGAATTTAAACCCAAATGCTGTATATATTTCTCAAGGCTACCAAAACTCAGAGGCAGAAATGAAGGCTACACTTAAATTTCCTGAAGCTTAGCTCCAGATTTTAATCCCGTGGTAGTTCTATACCACTGCAAGCTACCTTTTAATTAAATTTCTCTTGAAAAAAATATCAACACTAAGGAACTGGTTTTTTTTTAAAGCCGGTATTGTTGCAAGTTTGCACATTCTCAATTGAGGACCATCTTTTGTTTCTTTTGTACTACTGATAGTGACACTAGTGTTGACTGTGTCTGTCATCTTTTAGCTTTTCTAAGTTTGACCAAAATCAGCCATGAAGAACTCTAATTCAATGCAGAGAGCTGACATAATATTATTGCAGTAGTGAATAATACCTTCTGCTGGCTCACACCGGTGCAATTTTGAAGATAATAAAAATTATATTTAGCTGCCTAACTAGCAAGCCTCACACAAAAGAACATTCAATTAAAAAATGCAAATGCCTTTTTTTGGCTGGCAAAGAAATAATCCATAGTGATTCCCACTGATTTCAAGAGAAAGCAAAGTTAACATTGAACATGGAGGCGTTTCGAGAAGCTCAGCTGTGTCAGCAAAGAACTGAACACAACAACCCTATTAAGGAGTGCAGCAGATATTTCTGGTTTCCTAGGGCAGAAAGGCTTTTCTATGGATTAGGCTTTTCTTCTTTCCCAAGAAAAAAATGCCATAACCATTAGATCCAAAATGTGCCCAATGATACTCAGAATGCAAACTTACTTTCTAAACATAAATTAAGTAAGGAGCTATGGCCTCACAATTAAATGATGAAGGCAGTCTTCAGCTCACCACAGCTTCTTCGTTAAAGTTCAGCTCTATTAAAAAAAAGCCAAACCACACCACACACCAGACTTGCTTCTAAAGCAGAACCTTAACAAACGCCATCGGCCAGGCACAAGTGCACATCATTTTAAAGTAAACTACGTATCAGCTCAGTTCCTGGTGAACAGTGAACTGTCTCAAATCCACGTTATAGAGGTTGGATCAATCTCGCAAACACAAGTCATTGCTGAAAAGAGGCCCTGAACTGAAACAGCCTGGAAAATGTATTAGATATTCACCCTAGCAGAAAGTATTTCTACCAAGCAAGTTAAAACTTATTATGGCAAAACTTAAATTAAACACATCCTTAAAAAGCTTGCCTTGCAGATGCAAACTCTCTTATGTGAAGAAGCAAATTACAGAGGGGTTGTCAAGGGGAAAATATTTGCTAGCACAGGACTGTTTTCCTTAACATTTATCCTGTCTGAAATAAATACAAACTCACAATTTTGCTCACTATATCTTACTACCTTTCTTGGCCAAAGGCTTGCCGCTCTTTCACTCTTGCAGTGAACTAGACGCAGCCCCTTTCCTACTCTGCCTGTTCAAAGTTAATTGCCTTTGGTTGATTATTGTTTGATACTGTGGTAGTGCCAAGCACTTTCACCTAAGGCCAGCCACTGCCCTGACGGCAAAGAGCTTATGGTTGAAATAAGTTATGTCTACACTGCCCAATCCATCCAAGACACAGCGTAATTCAGCTTGAGATGAGCTGGTTCCTACTGACATCCCAACTGGCTAGTTTAAAGCCAGCTCAGCTCTCTCTAGACTGCCTTTCAGCTACTGCCGTCACTCATATGTACACGAGACACACTCATATATAAAGGGCTGGAGAAAAGGAGTATTTTAATCTTCACTGTGTACGTACTGAACTGAGATACAGAGGCACCGAGTCACTTGCCTAAGGTCACATACATAGTTTGTCAGTGGTGAGAAACCCAGCTTTTATATCTTGGGTCCTAGCTCAGTGGCTTAATTGCAAAACCAACCGTCCCAACAATACAATTACTGTAATTACTACAGGGAAAGTTAAGATTTCTGCGAAGAATTACAACAGTCTTGTGCCTCGGACAGATGACTGAGTTCACGTGTATCAGCTGAGCCATAGTAATTGACCATGTGTGCGTTTTTAGCCCACAGCAGACAAGAGGTAAAACACATTACCTTAAATCTTTTACACTGAGGTTTACCATTACAGATTTTGCTTCATGCTTGTTAGATGCTGAGAATGTGCAAAGGGTCAGTTACTGCTGCTCAACAGACACAAGGTAATCTGTTAAGCAGGGGTAACTCAACTGTGTGTCTGAGCCCTGAACCTAAATACAGTAGAAAATTGGATCCCTCTTGGCACAGTATTCTAACTCATTAACTCAGAATGCCATGTAATTTTTTTTGACTTTTCAATAACTGCCAGTTTTAGAATTTGAGCTGTTCTGGTCAGTTATATAAAGGTTTGCAATTTATACTGCTATATACTATCAATGAGTACCTGTGATTCATAACGTAAAGTTACTACGGTATTTACAGTCACCACTGACAGCTATACCTTGAAGTCCAAACAAGAGAGTTTTTCCAGTCTTTTGTTTACATTGGGAGAATCTATCTTCTTTGTAAACTGAATAAAGCAGAGTTGGTTATGGTTCTCAAACGACAAGATGATGAAATTGTCTGCAAGAACAGCTGAAAAACAAATAAGAATTGTCACCACTGTAATACCTGTTTCTAGTAACAAAACAAATTACTGAACCCTCCTCCGAGACATTGGAAGAAGCAATTTTTTCAAGACAGTGTCTTAAATATTACACTGAAGCCTCTGTAATCTCCTAAAAAACATCAGTGCGTCATCCTGCCAGGACCTTCTTGGAAATGAGAAATAAAGCCTAGGGAGTACTCCGATGACATAAACCTGAATAAATTATCTCATATCAAGTTACCCCTACATTCAAATATATGTTTTATGCCCTTCCACATTAATTTTCATATCAGTTCAGCATTCATTTTTTTCTTATGGTAGCATCCACCAGTATTTCAGAAATGCACCTAATACAGCACAGCCTGCGTTAAGGATGATAAATGCAAATTAGTACTGGAGGTGTATTTGGTATTTTAATACTGTAAGGTTCTGGGTGCTGCTGCAGACATCAAGGAGGCTGTTACATACAGGATTATGCTTTAGAGGGGTTATGGATTTGTTGAAAGCTTCACATGGGGGTACCCAAACAATAAAGTAACCAAGATGGAACCAAGAACTACCTTGGAGTCTGGAAAAGTGCAGCGGAATCCCTGCTGTTATCATAAAGGGGTGCTAGACCAAAATAGTTCAATATAAAAGTTATTAACTGATATGACAATAAAAAATAATTACACAAGAGTATCTAGAATTCTTCCCAAGTGCTACCCAGTTATTCAAGCGGTGGCCACATTTAAAGAGACATCTGACAATGAAGTGAGTCACCAGGGTTACTAGTACCAGATCACTGAAGAATTGTTAATGAGAATCGGGTTTAAATTAAAGCTAGCAAGCTGTTTTCAGAAAGTAAACTCAGAACACTCTGCTAAAAGGGACTGAGGGTAAAAAAACCAATGCAGAACCACCCTTGAAAAACAAAGAAAATGCATTTATGACTATTATCCTAGATTCTTAAATGTATTTTACATACTCTTAAGTAGACTGACAGTTTAAGTCTTACATATAAACATTGAAAACTGGCTACTCAGCTTTGCTTTGCTTTAGTCTGATTTATAACCAGTTGCATTTTCCAATAGTCATGTACTAGCACAGCTCTGAAGTACCTGGTATGCAAATGCTAAAGAGTAAAGTTTAAAGCCAAATAATTGCCTTTGAAATGTAACAATAACACTAGCTTTTGAAAGAAAAAAAAAAAAGAAATGGTGATAAAGTAGCTGACATGGTGAGTTTGAAACTATAACTGAGATCCTAAACACAGATGAACAGTCAAAGCCACTGAGTATGTACCCTCAATATGTGCACAGTTAAAATATTTTGATATCCTCACAGAATTCACATTACAGATGACCTGCAGCACACCTCAGATGCTTCTGAAATTTGTTTTGGCTGAAGGGAAGAAAGCAGGGTTCAAAGATCCCTGGGCAGGCGTGACTGTGACTAGTGGTGCCTTGATTTTCAGTACCCGTGGCTGTCCCGGGTAGGAGTGGAGATGCAATCAGCATGAAGGCAGCTGTGGGCACAGCTGGGCCAGTACAGAGAGAGGCCCATGTGCTGCAGAGCCAGGTTACCCCCAAAAGGCAAGCAGTCTCGTTCATGTTCTACGTACTAGTACCGCAAGACCTCAGTGCCACAAAATAATTTACAAAATGAGAAATACTGTTTTCCTTCAGGAAAGGATTTTTTCCCATAATTGCTAATTAAATTAGCTTTTAAATTTTGCCTATAAATAATAAAAATCAGTAGTAGAGACAGGAGGATTATAAATGCAATCTTAATTCTGTATTTTGTACACACAATCTGACCTTTACTCCAAGTGTTACGAGGACATGCTACTCTGAGAATTACAACATATCCTAAGTAATTTTGGCAGACTGTAATCCTTACCCATTTCTACATATACATGATTTTTAACCATAAGAACTATTATTTTTACATAGAATTTTTGCATTATCAAATTTATTTTGGCCAACTTCATGATCACAACCCTAATTCCAACCCAGATTTGGAAAGACATGCAATTATGTTGGATTAAAGTTAATTTATTCTACGACAACATTATGTTGTGGTTGTCACGTAAGGACAGTTCAGTACAAAAGTTTGCATTCTGAACACTATTTGCACAGGTAACAAAAATATTTTCTTTTGTTGATCATGAAAATAAAAACCATATTGCAATGACAGGTGTTGGGGTTTGCTTTTACTGAACAGAAGCAGTCCTGTTTCACCTTCAGACACGGGTATTGTCAAACATGGAGGTTTAAGAAATTCTTGAGAGTAAGGAAAAACTATTACGTAACATTATTTATAGCAGTTTGAATGGCATAACTGTAGGAAAACATATTTGTTGCTTTATTATTCCTTTAGTTGTAAGCTTTTTTAGTAAGTGGTATTTTTTTTTAAAAAATTTGTATTCCTACCACATATTAAGCCAATGTCAGGCAAGAGATGTACAATTTACTTATACATTTAATATTTATTAGTTTTTTTAAAAAAGACAGAGTTTTCTAAAT